>NW_026536205.1:0-80262 GCF_028551555.1 Melozone crissalis
GAGAGAAAACAGTACCTGACCACTCTGCTGCCTTTTCTAATCACTTGAACATTCGATTGCAAGCAGTTTTGGACAACTTTCTTTCTCTTCTTGCAAAACACTCGGCACACCTCCGTGCAGCCTCTAGAACACGATGGGAGATGTTTTCTGTGCTGGCACAGTTTCTCCTTGCCAGACAGAGTGGAAAATCTTTTTGCTAAGATGTAGACGAGAAGAGAGGCTAAAGACGAAGGTACGGTGCTCTGCAGAGCTAAGCACCGCTCCCGGACGTCTTTCGGCAGAAGGCGCACACCGCAGAGCACTGTGAGCGGCAGAATCGTCTTTGCGCGAAGAAGCAGCTTCTTCGTCTCCGGGAGCCGGAGAGAGCGGCAACTTCGCAAAGGTGATGAAACAAGCTGTACAACACTGCGATTGTGTGCGCAGCGTGCCAACTGAGAGAAAACAGTACCTGACCACTCTCCTGCCTTTTCAATTCACATGAACATTCGATTGCAAGCTGTTTTGGACAACTTTCTTTCTCTTCTTGCAAAACACTCGGCACACCTCCGTGCAGCCTCTAGAACACGATGGGAGATGTTTTCTGTGCTGGCACAGTTTCTCCTTGCCAGGTAGAGTGGAAAATCTTTTTGCTAAGATGTAGACGAGAAGAGAGGCTAAAGACGAAGGTACGGTGCTCTGCAGAGCTAAGCACCGCTCCCGGACCTCTTTCGGCAGAAGGCGCACACCGCAGAGCACTGTGAGCGGCAGAATCGTCTTTGCGCGAAGAAGCAGCTTCTTCGTCTCCGGGAGCCGGAGAGAGCGGCAACTTCGCAAAGGTGATGAAACAAGCTATACAACACTGCGATTGTGTGCGCAGCTTGCCAACTGAGAGAAAACAGTACCTGACCACTCTCCTGCCTTTTCTATTCACATGAACATTCGATTGCAAGCTGTTTTGGACAACTTTCTTTCTCTTCTTGCAAAACACTCGGCAGACCTCCGTGCAGCCTCTAGAACACGATGGGAGATGTTTTCTGTGCTGGCACAGTTTCTCCTTGCCAGACAGAGTGGAAAAGCTTTTTGCTAAGATGTAGACGAGAAGAGAGGCTAAAGACGAAGGTACGGTGCTCTGCAGAGCTAAGCACCGCTCCCGGACCTCTTTCGGCAGAAGGCGCACACCGCAGAGCACTGTGAGCGGCAGAATCGTCTTTGCGCGAAGAAGCAGCTTCTTCGTCTCCGGGAGCCGGAGAGAGCGGCAACTTCGCAAAGGTGATGAAACAAGCTGTACAACACTGCGATTGTGTGCGCAGCTTGCCAAGTGAGAGAAAACAGTACCTGACCACTCTCCTGCCTTTTCTATTCACATGAACATTCGATTGCAAGCTGTTTTGGACAACTTTCTTTCTCTTCTTGCAAAACACTCGGCAGATCTCCGTGCAGCTTCTAGAACACGATGGGAGATGTTTTATGTGCTGGCACAGTTTCTCCTTGGCAGACAGAGTGGAAAAGCTTTTTGCTAAGATGTAGACGAGAAGAGAGGCTAAAGACGAAGGTACGGTGCTCTGCAGAGCTAAGCACCGCTCCCGGACCTCTTTCGGCAGAAGGCGCACACCGCAGAGCACTGTGAGCGGCAGAATCGTCTTTGCGCGAAAAAGCAGCTTCTTCGTCTCCGGGAGCCGGAGAGAGCGGCAACTTCGCAAAGGTGATGAAACAAGCTGTACAACACTGCGATTGTGTGCGCAGCTTGCCAACTGAGAGAAAACAGTACCTGACCACTCTGCTGCCTTTTCTAATCACTTGAACATTCGATTGCAAGCTGTTTTGGACAACTTTCTTTCTCTTCTTGCAAAACACTCGGCAGACCTGCGTGCAGCCTCTAGAACACGATGGGAGATGTTTTCTGTGCTGGCACAGTTTCTCCTTGCCAGACAGAGTGGAAAAGCTTTTTGCTAAGATGTAGACGAGAAGAGAGGCTAAAGACGAAGGTACGGTGCTCTGCAGAGCTAAGCACCGCTCCCGGGCCTCTTTCGGCAGAAGGCGCACACCGCAGAGCACTGTGAGCGGCAGAATCGTCTTTGCGCGAAGAAGCAGCTTCTTCGTCTCCGGGAGCCGGAGAGAGCGGCAACTTCGCAAAGGTGATGAAACAAGCTGTACAACACTGCGATTGTGTGCGCAGCTTGCCAACTGAGAGAAAACAGTACCTGAGCACTCTCCTGCCTTTTCTATTCACATGAACATTGGATTGCAAGCTGTTTTGGACAACTTTCTTTCTCTTCTTGCAAAACACTCGGCAGACCTCCGTGCAGCTTCTAGAACACGATGGGAGATGTTTTCTGTGCTGGCAGAGTTTCTCCTTGCCAGACAGAGTGGAAAAGCTTTTTGCTAAGATGTAGACGAGAAGAGAGGCTAAAGACGAAGGTACGGTGCTCTGCAGAGCTAAGCACCGCTCCCGGACCTCTTTCGGCAGAAGGCGCACACCGCAGAGCACTGTGAGCGGCAGAATCGTCTTTGCGCGAAGAAGCAGCTTCTTCGTCTCCGGGAGCCGGAGAGAGCGGCAACTTGGCAAAGGTGATGAAACAAGCTGTACAACACTGCGATTGTGTGCGCAGCTTGCCAACTGAGAGAAAACAGTACCTGACCACTCTCCTGCCTTTTCTATTCACATGAACATTGGATTGCAAGCTGTTATGGACAACATTCTTTCTCTTCTTGCAAAACACTCGGCAGACCTCCGTGCAGCTTCTAGAACACGATGGGAGATGTTTTCTGTGCTGGCAGAGTTTCTCCTTGCCAGACAGAGTGGAAAAGCTTTTTGCTAAGATGTAGACGAGAAGAGAGGCTAAAGACGAAGGTACGGTGCTCTGCAGAGCTAAGCACCGCTCCCGGACCTCTTTCGGCAGAAGGCGCACACCGCAGAGCACTGTGAGCGGCAGAATCGTCTTTGCGCGAAGAAGCAGCTTCTTCGTCTCCGGGAGCCGGAGAGAGCGGCAACTTCGCAAAGGTGATGAAACAAGCTGTACAACACTGCGATTGTGTGCGCAGCTTGCCAACTGAGAGAAAACAGTACCTGAGCACTCTCCTGCCTTTTCTATTCACATGAACATTGGATTGCAAGCTGTTTTGGACAACTTTCTTTCTCTTCTTGCAAAACACTCGGCAGACCTCCGTGCAGCTTCTAGAACACGATGGGAGATGTTTTCTGGGCGGGCACAGTTTCTCCTTGCCAGACAGAGTGGAAAAGCTTTTTGCTAAGATGTAGACGAGAAGAGAGGCTAAAGACGAAGGTACTGTGCTCTGCAGAGCTAAGCACCGCTTCAGGGCCTCTTTCGACTGAAGACGCACACCGCAGAGCACTGTGAGCGGCAGAATCGTCTTTGCGCGAAGAAGCAGCTTCTTCGTCTCCGGGAGCCGGAGAGAGCGGCAGCTTCGCAAAGGTGATGAAACAAGCTGTACAACACTGCGATTGTGTGCGCAGCTTGCCAACTGAGAGAAAACAGTACCTGAGCACTCTCCTGCCTTTTCTATTCACATGAACATTGGATTGCAAGCTGTTTTGGACAACTTTCTTTCTCTTCTTGCAAAACACTCGGCAGACCTCCGTGCAGCTTCTAGAACATGATGGGAGATGTTTTCTGTGCTGGCAGAGTTTCTCCTTGCCAGACAGATTGGAAAAGCTTTTTGCTAAGATGTAGACGAGAAGAGAGGCTAAAGACGAAGGTACGGTGCTCTGCAGAGCTAAGCACCGCTCCCGGACCTCTTTCGGCAGAAGGCGCACACCGCAGAGCACTCTGAGCGGCAGAATCGTCTTTGCGCGAAGAAGCAGCTTCTTCGTCTCCGCGAGCCGGAGAGAGCGGCAACTTCGCAAAGGTGATGAAACAAGCTGTACAACACTGCGATTGTGTGCGCAGCTTGCCAACTGAGAGAAAACAGTACCTGACCACTCTTCTGCCTTTTCTATTCACATGAATATTCGATTGCAAGCTGTTTTGGACAACTTTCTTTCTCTTCTTGCAAAACACTCGGCAGACCTCCGTGCAGCCTCTAGAACACGATGGGAGATGTTTTCTGTGCTGGCAGAGTTTCTCCTTGCCAGACAGAGTGGAAAAGCTTTTTGCTAAGATGTAGACGAGAAGAGAGGCTAAAGACGAAGGTACGGTGCTCTGCAGAGCTAAGCACCGCTCCCGGACCTCTTTCGGCAGAACTCGCACACCGCAGAGCACTCTGAGCGGCAGAATCGTCTTTGCGCGAAGAAGCAGCTTCTTCGTGTCCGGGAGCCGGAGAGAGCGGCAACTTCGCAAAGGTGATGAAACAAGCTGTACAACACTGCGATTGTGTGCGCAGCTTGCCAACTGAAAGAAAACAGTACCTGAGCACTCTCCTGCCTTTTCTATTCACATGAACATTCGATTGCAAGCTGTTTTGGACAACTTTCTTTCTCTTCTTGCAAAACACTCGGCAGACCTCCGTGCAGCCTCTAGAACACGATGGGAGATGTTTTCTGTGCTGGCAGAGTTTCTCCTTGCCAGACAGAGTGGAAAAGCTTTTTGCTAAGATGTAGACGAGAAGAGAGGCTAAAGACGAAGGTACGGTGCTCTGCAGAGCTAAGCACCGCTCCCGGACCTCTTTCGGCAGAAGGCGCACACCGCAGAGCACTGTGAGCGGCAGAATCGTCTTTGCGCGAAGAAGCAGCTTCTTCGTCTCCGGGAGCCGGAGAGAGCGGCAACTTCGCAAAGGTGATGAAACAAGCTGTACAACACTGCCATTGTGTGCGCAGCTTGAAAACTGAAAGAAAACAGTACCTGAGCACTCTCCTGCCTTTTCTATTCACATGAACATTCGATTGCATGCTGTTTTGGACAACTTTCTTTCTCTTCTTGCAAAACACTCGGCAGACCTCCGTGCAGCTTCTAGAACACGATGGGAGATGTTTTCTGTGCTGGCAGAGTTTCTCCTTGCCAGACAGAGTGGAAAAGCTTTTTGCTAAGATGTAGACGAGAAGAGAGGCTAAAGACGAAGGTACGGTGCTCTGCAGAGCTAAGCACCGCTCCCGGACCTCTTTCGGCAGAAGGCGCACACCGCAGAGCACTGTGAGCGGCAGAATCGTCTTTGCGCGAAGAAGCAGCTTCTTCGTCTCCGGGAGCCGGAGAGAGCGGCAACTTCGCAAAGGTGATGAAACAAGCTGTACAACACTGCGATTGTGTGCGCAGCTTGCCAACTGAGAGAAAACAGTACCTGAGCACTCTCCTGCCTTTTCTATTCACATGAACATTGGATTGCAAGCTGTTTTGGACAACTTTCTTTCTCTTCTTGCAAAACACTCGGCAGACCTCCGTGCAGCCTCTAGAACACGATGGGAGATGTTTTCTGTGCTGGCAGAGTTTCTCCTTGCCAGACAGAGTGGAAAAGCTTTTTGCTAAGATGTAGACGAGAAGAGAGGCTAAAGACGAAGGTACGGTGCTCTGCAGAGCTAAGCACCGCTCCCGGACCTCTTTCGGCAGAAGGCGCACACCGCAGAGCACTGTGAGCGGCAGAATCGTCTTTGCGCGAAGAAGCAGCTTCTTCGTCTCCGGGAGCCGGAGAGAGCGGCAACTTCGCAAAGGTGATGAAACAAGCTGTACAACACTGCGATTGTGTGCGCAGCTTGCCAACTGAGAGAAAACAGTACCTGAGCACTCTCCTGCCTTTTCTATTCACATGAACATTGGATTGCAAGCTGTTTTGGACAACTTTCTTTCTCTTCTTGCAAAACACTCGGCAGACCTCCGTGCAGCCTCTAGAACACGATGGGAGATGTTTTCTGTGCTGGCAGAGTTTCTCCTTGCCAGACAGAGTGGAAAAGCTTTTTGCTAAGATGTAGACGAGAAGAGAGGCTAAAGACGAAGGTACGGTGCTCTGCAGAGCTAAGCACCGCTCCCGGACCTCTTTCGGCAGAAGGCGCACACCGCAGAGCACTGTGAGCGGCAGAATCGTCTTTGCGCGAAGAAGCAGCTTCTTCGTCTCCGGGAGCCGGAGAGAGCGGCAACTTCGCAAAGGTGATGAAACAAGCTGTACAACACTGCGATTGTGTGCGCAGCTTGCCAACTGAGAGAAAACAGTACCTGAGCACTCTCCTGCCTTTTCTATTCACATGAACATTGGATTGCAAGCTGTTTTGGACAACTTTCTTTCTCTTCTTGCAAAACACTCGGCAGACCTCCGTGCAGCCTCTAGAACACGATGGGAGATGTTTTCTGTGCTGGCAGAGTTTCTCCTTGCCAGACAGAGTGGAAAAGCTTTTTGCTAAGATGTAGACGAGAAGAGAGGCTAAAGACGAAGGTACGGTGCTCTGCAGAGCTAAGCACCGCTCCCGGACCTCTTTCGGCAGAAGGCACACACCGCAGAGCACTGTGAGCGGCAGAATCGTCTTTGCGCGAAGAAGCAGCTTCTTCGTCTCCGGGAGCCGGAGAGAGCGGCAACTTCGCAAAGGTGATGAAACAAGCTGTACAACACTGCGATTGTGTGCGCAGCTTGCCAACTGAGAGAAAACAGTACCTCAGCACTCTCCTGCCTTTTCTATTCACATGAACATTGGATTGCAAGCTGTTTTGGACAACTTTCTTTCTCTTCTTGCAAAACACTCGGCAGACCTCCGTGCAGCCTCTAGAACACGATGGGAGATGTTTTCTGTGCTGGCACAGTTTCTCCTTGCCAGACAGAGTGGAAAAGCTTTTTGCTAAGATGTAGACGAGAAGAGAGGCTAAAGACGAAGGTACGGTGCTCTGCAGAGCTAAGCACCGCTCCCGGACCTCTTTCGGCAGAAGGCGCACACCGCAGAGCACTGTGAGCGGCAGAATCGTCTTTGCGCGAAGAAGCAGCTTCTTCGTCTCCGGGAGCCGGAGAGAGCGGCAACTTCGCAAAGGTGATGAAACAAGCTGTACAACACTGCGATTGTGTGCGCAGCTTGCCAACTGAGAGAAAACAGTACCTGAGCACTCTCCTGCTTTTTCTATTCACATGAACATTGGATTGCAAGCTGTTTTGGACAACTTTCTTTCTCTTCTTGCAAAACACTCGGCAGACCTCCGTGCAGCCTCTAGAACACGATGGGAGATGTTTTCTGTGCTGGCACAGTTTCTCCTTGCCAGACAGAGTGGAAAAGCTTTTTGCTAAGATGTAGACGAGAAGAGAGGCTAAAGACGAAGGTACGGTGCTCTGCAGAGCTAAGCACCGCTCCCGGACCTCTTTCGGCAGAACTCGCACACCGCAGAGCACTGTGAGCGGCAGAATCGTCTTTGCGCGAAGAAGCAGCTTCTTCGTCTCCGGGAGCCGGAGAGAGCGGCAACTTCGCAAAGGTGATGAAACAAGCTGTACAACACTGCGATTGTGTGCGCAGCTTGCCAACTGAGAGAAAACAGTACCTGAGCACTCTCCTGCCTTTTCTATTCACATGAACATTCGATTGCAAGCTGTTTTGGACAACTTTCTTTCTCTTCTTGCAAAACACTCGGCAGACCTCCGTGCAGCCTCTAGAACACGATGGGAGATGTTTTCTGTGCTGGCAGAGTTTCTCCTTGCCAGACAGAGTGGAAAAGCTTTTTGCTAAGATGTAGACGAGAAGAGAGGCTAAAGACGAAGGTACGGTGCTCTGCAGAGCTAAGCATCGCTCCCGGACCTCTTTCGGCAGAACTCGCACACCGCAGAGCACTGTGAGCGGCAGAATCGTCTTTGCGCGAAGAAGCAGCTTCTTCGTCTCCGGGAGCCGGAGAGAGCGGCAACTTCGCAAAGGTGATGA
The DNA here is from genome assembly GCF_028551555.1 of Melozone crissalis. Lineage (NCBI taxonomy): Eukaryota > Metazoa > Chordata > Aves > Passeriformes > Passerellidae > Melozone > Melozone crissalis. Next base: position 7,751 of record NW_026536205.1, read on the forward strand.
AACAAGCTGTAAAACACTGCGATTGTGTGCGCAGCTTGCCAACTGAGAGAAAACAGTACCTGAGCACTCTCCTGCCTTTTCTATTCACATGAACATTCGATTGGAAGCTGTTTTGGACAACTTTCTTTCTCTTCTTGCAAAACACTCGGCAGACCTCCGTGCAGCCTCTAGAACACGATGGGAGATGTTTTCTGTGCTGGCACAGTTTCTCCTTGCCAGACAGAGTGGAAAAGCTTTTTGCTAAGATGTAGACGAGAAGAGAGGCTAAAGACGAAGGTACGGTGCTCTGCAGAGCTAAGCACCGCTCCCGGACCTCTTTCGGCAGAAGGCGCACACCGCAGAGCACTGTGAGCGGCAGAATCGTCTTTGCGCGAAGAAGCAGCTTCTTCGTCTCCGGGAGCCGGAGAGAGCGGCAACTTCGCAAAGGTGATGAAACAAGCTGTACAACACTGCCATTGTGTGCGCAGCTTGAAAACTGAAAGAAAACAGTACCTGAGCACTCTCCTGCCTTTTCTATTCACATGAACATTCGATTGCAAGCTGTTTTGGACAACTTTCTTTCTCTTCTTGCAAAACACTCGGCAGACCTCCGTGCAGCCTCTAGAACACGATGGGAGATGTTTTCTGTGCTGGCACAGTTTCTCCTTGCCAGACAGAGTGGAAAAGCTTTTTGCTAAGATGTAGACGAGAAGAGAGGCTAAAGACGAAGGTACGGTGCTCTGCAGAGCTAAGCACCGCTCCCGGACCTCTTTCGGCAGAAGGCGCACACCGCAGAGCACTGTGAGCGGCAGAATCGTCTTTGCGCGAAGAAGCAGCTTCTTCGTCTCCGGGAGCCGGAGAGAGCGGCAACTTCGCAAAGGTGATGAAACAAGCTGTACAACACTGCCATTGTGTGCGCAGCTTGCCAACTGAGAGAAAACAGTACCTGAGCACTCTCCTGCCTTTTCTATTCACATGAACATTGGATTGCAAGCTGTTTTGGACAACTTTCTTTCTCTTCTTGCAAAACACTCGGCAGACCTCCGTGCAGCTTCTAGAACACGATGGGAGATGTTTTCTGTTCTGGCAGAGTTTCTCCTTGCCAGACAGAGTGGAAAAGCTTTTTGCTAAGATGTAGACGAGAAGAGAGGCTAAAGACGAAGGTACGGTGCTCTGCAGAGCTAAGCACCGCTCCCAGACCTCTTTCGGCAGAAGGCGCACACCGCAGAGCACTGTGAGCGGCAGAATCGTCTTTGCGCGAAGAAGCAGCTTCTTCGTCTCCGGGAGCCGGAGAGAGCGGCAACTTCGCAAAGGTGATGAAACAAGCTGTACAACACTGCGATTGTGTGCGCAGCTTGCCAACTGAGAGAAAACAGTACCTGAGCACTCTCCTGCCTTTTCTATTCACATGAACATTGGATTGCAAGCTGTTTTGGACAACTTTCTTTCTCTTCTTGCAAAACACTCGGCAGACCTCCGTGCAGCCTCTAGAACACGATGGGAGATGTTTTCTGTGCTGGCACAGTTTCTCCTTGCCAGACAGAGTGGAAAAGCTTTTTGCTAAGATGTAGACGAGAAGAGAGGCTAAAGACGAAGGTACGGTGCTCTGCAGAGCTAAGCACCGCTCCCGGACCTCTTTCGGCAGAAGGCGCACACCGCAGAGCACTGTGAGCGGCAGAATCGTCTTTGCGCGAAGAAGCAGCTTCTTCGTCTCCGGGAGCCGGAGAGAGCGGCAACTTCGCAAAGGTGATGAAACAAGCTGTACAACACTGCGATTGTGTGCGCAGCTTGCCAACTGAGAGAAAACAGTACCTCAGCACTCTCCTGCCTTTTCTATTCACATGAACATTGGATTGCAAGCTGTTTTGGACAACTTTCTTTCTCCTCTTGCAAAACACTCGGCAGACCTCCGTGCAGCCTCTAGAACACGATGGGAGATGTTTTCTGTGCTGGCAGAGTTTCTCCTTGCCAGACAGAGTGGAAAAGCTTTTTGCTAAGATGTAGACGAGAAGAGAGGCTAAAGACGAAGGTACGGTGCTCTGCAGAGCTAAGCACCGCTCCTGGGCTTCTTTCGGCAGAAGGTGCACACCGCAGAGCACTGTGAGCGGCAGAATCGTCTTTGCGCGAAGAAGCAGCTTCTTCGTCTCCGGGAGCCGGAGAGAGCGGCAACTTCGCAAAGGTGATGAAACAAGCTGTACAACACTGCGATTGTGTGCGCAGTTTGAAAACTGAGAGAAAACAGTACCTGAGCACTCTCCTGCCTTTTCTATTCACATGAACATTGGATTGCAAGCTGTTTTGGACAACTTTCTTTCTCTTCTTGCAAAACACTCGGCACACCTCCGTGCAGCCTCTAGAACACGATGGGAGATGTTTTCTGTGCTGGCACAGTTTCTCCTTGCCAGACAGATTGGAAAAGCTTTTTGCTAAGATGTAGACGAGAAGAGAGGCTAAAGACGAAGGTACGGTGCTCTGCAGAGCTAAGCACCGCTCCCGGACCTCTTTCGGCAGAAGGCGCACACCGCAGAGCACTGTGAGCGGCAGAATCGTCTTTGCGCGAAGAAGCAGCTTCTTCGTCTCCGGGAGCCGGAGAGAGCGGCAACTTCGCAAAGGTGATGAAACAAGCTGTACAACACTGCGATTGTGTGCGCAGCTTGCCAACTGAGAGAAAACAGTACCTGAGCACTCTCCTGCCTTTTCTATTCACATGAACATTGGATTGCAAGCTGTTTTGGACAACTTTCTTTCTCTTCTTGCAAAACACTCGGCAGACCTCCGTGCAGCCTCTAGAACACGATGGGAGATGTTTTCTGTGCTGGCACAGTTTCTCCTTGCCAGACAGAGTGGAAAAGCTTTTTGCTAAGATGTAGACGAGAAGAGAGGCTAAAGACGAAGGTACGGTGCTCTGCAGAGCTAAGCACCGCTCCCGGACCTCTTTCGGCAGAAGGCACACACCGCAGAGCACTGTGAGCGGCAGAATCGTCTTTGCGCGAAGAAGCAGCTTCTTCGTCTCCGGGAGCCGGAGAGAGCGGCAACTTCGCAAAGGTGATGAAACAAGCTGTACAACACTGCGATTGTGTGCGCAGCTTGCCAACTGAGAGAAAACAGTACCTCAGCACTCTCCTGCCTTTTCTATTCACATGAACATTGGATTGCAAGCTGTTTTGGACAACTTTCTTTCTCTTCTTGCAAAACACTCGGCAGACCTCCGTGCAGCCTCTAGAACACGATGGGAGATGTTTTCTGTGCTGGCACAGTTTCTCCTTGCCAGACAGAGTGGAAAAGCTTTTTGCTAAGATGTAGACGAGAAGAGAGGCTAAAGACGAAGGTACGGTGCTCTGCAGAGCTAAGCACCGCTCCCGGACCTCTTTCGGCAGAAGGCGCACACCGCAGAGCACTGTGAGCGGCAGAATCGTCTTTGCGCGAAGAAGCAGCTTCTTCGTCTCCGGGAGCCGGAGAGAGCGGCAACTTCGCAAAGGTGATGAAACAAGCTGTACAACACTGCGATTGTGTGCGCAGCTTGCCAACTGAGAGAAAACAGTACCTGAGCACTCTCCTGCTTTTTCTATTCACATGAACATTGGATTGCAAGCTGTTTTGGACAACTTTCTTTCTCTTCTTGCAAAACACTCGGCAGACCTCCGTGCAGCCTCTAGAACACGATGGGAGATGTTTTCTGTGCTGGCACAGTTTCTCCTTGCCAGACAGAGTGGAAAAGCTTTTTGCTAAGATGTAGACGAGAAGAGAGGCTAAAGACGAAGGTACGGTGCTCTGCAGAGCTAAGCACCGCTCCCGGACCTCTTTCGGCAGAACTCGCACACCGCAGAGCACTGTGAGCGGCAGAATCGTCTTTGCGCGAAGAAGCAGCTTCTTCGTCTCCGGGAGCCGGAGAGAGCGGCAACTTCGCAAAGGTGATGAAACAAGCTGTACAACACTGCGATTGTGTGCGCAGCTTGCCAACTGAGAGAAAACAGTACCTGAGCACTCTCCTGCCTTTTCTATTCACATGAACATTCGATTGCAAGCTGTTTTGGACAACTTTCTTTCTCTTCTTGCAAAACACTCGGCAGACCTCCGTGCAGCCTCTAGAACACGATGGGAGATGTTTTCTGTGCTGGCAGAGTTTCTCCTTGCCAGACAGAGTGGAAAAGCTTTTTGCTAAGATGTAGACGAGAAGAGAGGCTAAAGACGAAGGTACGGTGCTCTGCAGAGCTAAGCATCGCTCCCGGACCTCTTTCGGCAGAACTCGCACACCGCAGAGCACTGTGAGCGGCAGAATCGTCTTTGCGCGAAGAAGCAGCTTCTTCGTCTCCGGGAGCCGGAGAGAGCGGCAACTTCGCAAAGGTGATGAAACAAGCTGTACAACACTGCGATTGTGTGCGCAGCTTGCCAACTGAGAGAAAACAGTACCTGAGCACTCTCCTGCCTTTTCTATTCACATGAACATTCGATTGGAAGCTGTTTTGGACAACTTTCTTTCTCTTCTTGCAAAACACTCGGCAGACCTCCGTGCAGCCTCTAGAACACGATGGGAGATGTTTTCTGTGCTGGCACAGTTTCTCCTTGCCAGACAGAGTGGAAAAGCTTTTTGCTAAGATGTAGACGAGAAGAGAGGCTAAAGACGAAGGTACGGTGCTCTGCAGAGCTAAGCACCGCTCCCGGACCTCTTTCGGCAGAAGGCGCACACCGCAGAGCACTGTGAGCGGCAGAATCGTCTTTGCGCGAAGAAGCAGCTTCTTCGTCTCCGGGAGCCGGAGAGAGCGGCAACTTCGCAAAGGTGATGAAACAAGCTGTACAACACTGCCATTGTGTGCGCAGCTTGAAAACTGAAAGAAAACAGTACCTGAGCACTCTCCTGCCTTTTCTATTCACATGAACATTCGATTGCAAGCTGTTTTGGACAACTTTCTTTCTCTTCTTGCAAAACACTCGGCAGACCTCCGTGCAGCCTCTAGAACACGATGGGAGATGTTTTCTGTGCTGGCACAGTTTCTCCTTGCCAGACAGAGTGGAAAAGCTTTTTGCTAAGATGTAGACGAGAAGAGAGGCTAAAGACGAAGGTACGGTGCTCTGCAGAGCTAAGCACCGCTCCCGGACCTCTTTCGGCAGAAGGCGCACACCGCAGAGCACTGTGAGCGGCAGAATCGTCTTTGCGCGAAGAAGCAGCTTCTTCGTCTCCGGGAGCCGGAGAGAGCGGCAACTTCGCAAAGGTGATGAAACAAGCTGTACAACACTGCCATTGTGTGCGCAGCTTGCCAACTGAGAGAAAACAGTACCTGAGCACTCTCCTGCCTTTTCTATTCACATGAACATTGGATTGCAAGCTGTTTTGGACAACTTTCTTTCTCTTCTTGCAAAACACTCGGCAGACCTCCGTGCAGCTTCTAGAACACGATGGGAGATGTTTTCTGTTCTGGCAGAGTTTCTCCTTGCCAGACAGAGTGGAAAAGCTTTTTGCTAAGATGTAGACGAGAAGAGAGGCTAAAGACGAAGGTACGGTGCTCTGCAGAGCTAAGCACCGCTCCCAGACCTCTTTCGGCAGAAGGCGCACACCGCAGAGCACTGTGAGCGGCAGAATCGTCTTTGCGCGAAGAAGCAGCTTCTTCGTCTCCGGGAGCCGGAGAGAGCGGCAACTTCGCAAAGGTGATGAAACAAGCTGTACAACACTGCGATTGTGTGCGCAGCTTGCCAACTGAGAGAAAACAGTACCTGAGCACTCTCCTGCCTTTTCTATTCACATGAACATTGGATTGCAAGCTGTTTTGGACAACTTTCTTTCTCTTCTTGCAAAACACTCGGCAGACCTCCGTGCAGCCTCTAGAACACGATGGGAGATGTTTTCTGTGCTGGCACAGTTTCTCCTTGCCAGACAGAGTGGAAAAGCTTTTTGCTAAGATGTAGACGAGAAGAGAGGCTAAAGACGAAGGTACGGTGCTCTGCAGAGCTAAGCACCGCTCCCGGACCTCTTTCGGCAGAAGGCGCACACCGCAGAGCACTGTGAGCGGCAGAATCGTCTTTGCGCGAAGAAGCAGCTTCTTCGTCTCCGGGAGCCGGAGAGAGCGGCAACTTCGCAAAGGTGATGAAACAAGCTGTACAACACTGCGATTGTGTGCGCAGCTTGCCAACTGAGAGAAAACAGTACCTCAGCACTCTCCTGCCTTTTCTATTCACATGAACATTGGATTGCAAGCTGTTTTGGACAACTTTCTTTCTCCTCTTGCAAAACACTCGGCAGACCTCCGTGCAGCCTCTAGAACACGATGGGAGATGTTTTCTGTGCTGGCAGAGTTTCTCCTTGCCAGACAGAGTGGAAAAGCTTTTTGCTAAGATGTAGACGAGAAGAGAGGCTAAAGACGAAGGTACGGTGCTCTGCAGAGCTAAGCACCGCTCCTGGGCTTCTTTCGGCAGAAGGTGCACACCGCAGAGCACTGTGAGCGGCAGAATCGTCTTTGCGCGAAGAAGCAGCTTCTTCGTCTCCGGGAGCCGGAGAGAGCGGCAACTTCGCAAAGGTGATGAAACAAGCTGTACAACACTGCGATTGTGTGCGCAGTTTGAAAACTGAGAGAAAACAGTACCTGAGCACTCTCCTGCCTTTTCTATTCACATGAACATTGGATTGCAAGCTGTTTTGGACAACATTCTTTCTCTTCTTGCAAAACACTCGGCAGACCTCCGTGCAGCTTCCAGAACCCGATGGGAGATGTTTTCTGTGCTGGCACAGTTTCTCCTTGCCAGACAGAGTGGAAAAGCTTTTTGCTAAGATGTAGACGAGAAGAGAGGCTAAAGACGAAGGTACGGTGCTCTGCAGAGCTAAGCACCGCTCCCGGACCTCTTTCGGCAGAAGGCGCACACCGCAGAGCACTGTGAGCGGCAGAATCGTCTTTGCGCGAAGAAGCAGCTTCTTCGTCTCCGGGAGCCGGAGAGAGCGGCAACTTCGCAAAGGTGATGAAACAAGCTGTACAACACTGCGATTGTGTGCGCAGCTTGCCAACTGAGAGAAAACAGTACCTGAGCACTCTCCTGCCTTTTCTATTCACATGAACATTGGATTGCAAGCTGTTTTGGACAACTTTCTTTCTCTTCTTGCAAAACACTCGGCAGACCTCCGTGCAGCCTCTAGAACACGATAGGATATGTTATTTGTGCTGGCACAGTTTCTCCTTGCCAGACAGAGTGGAAAAGCTTTTTGCTAAGATGTAGACGAGAAGAGAGGCTAAAGACGAAGGTACGGTGCTCTGCAGAGCTAAGCACCGCTCCCGGACCTCTTTCGGCAGAAGGCGCACACCGCAGAGCACTGTGAGCGGCAGAATCGTCTTTGCGCGAAGAAGCAGCTTCTTCGTCTCCGGGAGCCGGAGAGAGCGGCAACTTCGCAAAGGTGATGAAACAAGCTGTACAACACTGCGATTGTGTGCGCAGCTTGCCAACTGAGAGAAAACAGTACCTGAGCACTCTCCTGCCTTTTCTATTCACATGAATATTCGATTGCAAGCTGTTTTGGACAACTTTCTTTCTCTTCTTGCAAAACACTCGGCAGACCTCCGTGCAGCCTCTAGAACACGATGGGAGATGTTTTCTGTGCTGGCAGAGTTTCTCCTTGCCAGACAGAGTGGAAAAGCTTTTTGCTAAGATGTAGACGAGAAGAGAGGCTAAAGACGAAGGTACGGTGCTCTGCAGAGCTAAGCACCGCTCCCGGACCTCTTTCGGCAGAAGGCGCACACCGCAGAGCACTGTGAGCGGCAGAATCGTCTTTGCGCGAAGAAGCAGCTTCTTCGTCTCCGGGAGCCGGAGAGAGCGGCAACTTCGCAAAGGTGATGAAACAAGCTGTACAACACTGCGATTGTGTGCGCAGCTTGCCAACTGAGAGAAAACAGTACCTGAGCACTCTCCTGCCTTTTCTATTCACATGAACATTGGATTGCAAGCTGTTTTGGACAACTTTCTTTCTCTTCTTGCAAAACACTCGGCAGACCTCCGTGCAGCTTCTAGAACACGATGGGAGATGTTTTCTGTTCTGGCAGAGTTTCTCCTTGCCAGACAGAGTGGAAAAGCTTTTTGCTAAGATGTAGACGAGAAGAGAGGCTAAAGACGAAGGTACGGTGCTCTGCAGAGCTAAGCACCGCTCCCGGACCTCTTTCGGCAGAAGGCGCACACCGCAGAGCACTGTGAGCGGCAGAATCGTCTTTGCGCGAAGAAGCAGCTTCTTCGTCTCCGGGAGCCGGAGAGAGCGGCAACTTCGCAAAGGTGATGAAACAAGCTGTACAACACTGCCATTGTGTGCGCAGCTTGAAAACTGAAAGGAAACAGTACCTGAGCACTCTCCTGCCTTTTCTATTCACATGAACATTGGATTGCAAGCTGTTTTGGACAACTTTCTTTCTCTTCTTGCAAAACACTCGGCAGACCTCCGTGCAGCCTCTAGAACACGATGGGAGATGTTTTCTGTGTTGGTACAATTTGTCCTTGCCAGACAGAGTGGAAAAGCTTTTTGCTAAGATGTAGACGAGAAGAGAGGCTAAAGACGAAGGTACGGTGCTCTGCAGAGCTAAGCACCGCTCCCGGACCTCTTTCGGCAGAAGGCGCACACCGCAGAGCACTGTGAGCGGCAGAATCGTCTTTGCGCGAAGAAGCAGCTTCTTCGTCTCCGGGAGCCGGAGAGAGCGGCAACTTCGCAAAGGTGATGAAACAAGCTGTACAACACTGCGATTGTGTGCGCAGCTTGCCAACTGAGAGAAAACAGTACCTGAGCACTCTCCTGCCTTTTCTATTCACATGAACATTGGATTGCAAGCTGTTTTGGACAACTTTCTTTCTCTTCTTGCAAAACACTCGGCAGACCTCCGTGCAGCCTCTAGAACACGATGGGAGATGTTTTCTGTGCTGGCAGAGTTTCTCCTTGCCAGACAGAGTGGAAAAGCTTTTTGCTAAGATGTAGACGAGAAGAGAGGCTAAAGACGAAGGTACGGTGCTCTGCAGAGCTAAGCACCGCTCCTGGGCTTCTTTCGGCAGAAGGCGCACACCGCAGAGCACTGTGAGCGGCAGAATCGTCTTTGCGCGAAGAAGCAGCTTCTTCGTCTCCGGGAGCCGGAGAGAGCGGCAACTTCGCAAAGGTGATGAAACAAGCTGTACAACACTGCGATTGTGTGCGCAGTTTGAAAACTGAGAGAAAACAGTACCTGAGCACTCTCCTGCCTTTTCTATTCACATGAACATTGGATTGCAAGCTGTTTTGGACAACATTCTTTCTCTTCTTGCAAAACACTCGGCAGACCTCCGTGCAGCCTCCAGAACCCGATGGGAGATGTTTTCTGTGCTGGCACAGTTTCTCCTTGCCAGACAGAGTGGAAAAGCTTTTTGCTAAGATGTAGACGAGAAGAGAGGCTAAAGACGAAGGTACGGTGCTCTGCAGAGCTAAGCACCGCTCCCGGACCTCTTTCGGCAGAAGGCACACACCGCAGAGCACTGTGAGCGGCAGAATCGTCTTTGCGCGAAGAAGCAGCTTCTTCGTCTCCGGGAGCCGGAGAGAGCGGCAACTTCGCAAAGGTGATGAAACAAGCTGTACAACACTGCGATTGTGTGCGCAGCTTGCCAACTGAGAGAAAACAGTACCTGAGCACTCTCCTGCCTTTTCTATTCACATGAACATTGGATTGCAAGCTGTTTTGGACAACTTTCTTTCTCTTCTTGCAAAACACTCGGCAGACCTCCGTGCAGCCTCTAGAACACGATGGGAGATGTTTTCTGTGCTGGCAGAGTTTCTCCTTGCCAGACAGAGTGGAAAAGCTTTTTGCTAAGATGTAGACGAGAAGAGAGGCTAAAGACGAAGGTACGGTGCTCTGCAGAGCTAAGCACCGCTCCCGGACCTCTTTCGGCAGAAGGCGCACACCGCAGAGCACTGTGAGCGGCAGAATCGTCTTTGCGCGAAGAAGCAGCTTCTTCGTCTCCGGGAGCCGGAGAGAGCGGCAACTTCGCAAAGGTGATGAAACAAGCTGTACAACACTGCGATTGTGTGCGCAGCTTGCCAACTGAGAGAAAACAGTACCTGAGCACTCTCCTGCCTTTTCTATTCACATGAACATTGGATTGCAAGCTGTTTTGGACAACTTTCTTTCTCTTCTTGCAAAACACTCGGCAGACCTCCGTGCAGCCTCTAGAACACTTTGGGAGATGTTTTCTGTGCTGGCAGAGTTTCTCCTTGCCAGACAGAGTGGAAAAGCTTTTTGCTAAGATGTAGACGAGAAGAGAGGCTAAAGACGAAGGTACGGTGCTCTGCAGAGCTAAGCACCGCTCCCGGACCTCTTTCGGCAGAAGGCGCACACCGCAGAGCACTGTGAGCGGCAGAATCGTCTTTGCGCGAAGAAGCAGCTTCTTCGTCTCCGGGAGCCGGAGAGAGCGGCAACTTCGCAAAGGTGATGAAACAAGCTGTACAACACTGCGATTGTGTGCGCAGCTTGCCAACTGAGAGAAAACAGTACCTGAGCACTCTCCTGCCTTTTCTATTCACATGAACATTGGATTGCAAGCTGTTTTGGACAACTTTCTTTCTCTTCTTGCAAAACACTCGGCAGACCTCCGTGCAGCCTCTAGAACACGATGGGAGATGTTTTCTGTGCTGGCACAGTTTCTCCTTGCCAGACAGAGTGGAAAAGCTTTTTGCTAAGATGTAGACGAGAAGAGAGGCTAAAGACGAAGGTACGGTGCTCTGCAGAGCTAAGCACCGCTCCCGGACCTCTTTCGGCAGAAGGCGCACACCGCAGAGCACTGTGAGCGGCAGAATCGTCTTTGCGCGAAGAAGCAGCTTCTTCGTCTCCGGGAGCCGGAGAGAGCGGCAACTTCGCAAAGGTGATGAAACAAGCTGTACAACACTGCGATTGTGTGCGCAGCTTGCCAACTGAGAGAAAACAGTACCTGAGCACTCTCCTGCCTTTTCTATTCACATGAACATTCGATTGCAAGCTGTTTTGGACAACTTTCTTTCTCTTCTTGCAAAACACTCGGCAGACCTCCGTGCAGCCTCTAGAACACGATGGGAGATGTTTTCTGTGCTGGCAGAGTTTCTGCTTGCCAGACAGAGTGGAAAAGCTTTTTGCTAAGATGTAGACGAGAAGAGAGGCTAAAGACGAAGGTACGGTGCTCTGCAGAGCTAAGCACCGCTCCCGGACCTCTTTCGGCAGAAGGCGCACACCGCAGAGCACTGTGAGCGGCAGAATCGTCTTTGCGCGAAGAAGCAGCTTCTTCGTCTCCGGGAGCCGGAGAGAGCGGCAACTTCGCAAAGGTGATGAAACAAGCTGTACAACACTGCGATTGTGTGCGCAGCTTGCCAACTGAGAGAAAACAGTACCTGAGCACTCTCCTGCCTTTTCTATTCACATGAACATTGGATTGCAAGCTGTTTTGGACAACTTTCTTTCTCTTCTTGCAAAACACTCGGCAGACCTCCGTGCAGCTTCTAGAACACGATGGGAGATGTTTTCTGTGCTGGCAGAGTTTCTCCTTGCCAGACAGAGTGGAAAAGCTTTTTGCTAAGATGTAGACGAGAAGAGAGGCTAAAGACGAAGGTACGGTGCTCTGCAGAGCTAAGCACCGCTCCCGGACCTCTTTCGGCAGAAGGCGCACACCGCAGAGCACTGTGAGCGGCAGAATCGTCTTTGCGCGAAGAAGCAGCTTCTTCGTCTCCGGGAGCCGGAGAGAGCGGCAACTTCGCAAAGGTGATGAAACAAGCTGTACAACACTGCGATTGTGTGCGCAGCTTGCCAACTGAGAGAAAACAGTACCTGAGCACTCTCCTGCCTTTTCTATTCACATGAACATTGGATTGCAAGCTGTTTTGGACAACTTTCTTTCTCTTCTTGCAAAACACTCGGCAGACCTCCGTGCAGCCTCTAGAACACGATGGGAGATGTTTTCTGTGCTGGCACAGTTTCTCCTTGCCAGACAGAGTGGAAAAGCTTTTTGCTAAGATGTAGACGAGAAGAGAGGCTAAAGACGAAGGTACGGTGCTCTGCAGAGCTAAGCACCGCTCCCGGACCTCTTTCGGCAGAAGGCGCACACCGCAGAGCACTGTGAGCGGCAGAATCGTCTTTGCGCGAAGAAGCAGCTTCTTCGTCTCCGGGAGCCGGAGAGAGCGGCAACTTCGCAAAGGTGATGAAACAAGCTGTACAACACTGCGATTGTGTGCGCAGCTTGCCAACTGAGAGAAAACAGTACCTGAGCACTCTCCTGCCTTTTCTAGTCACATGAACATTGGATTGCAAGCTGTTTTGGACAACTTTCTTTCTCTTCTTGCAAAACACTCGGCAGACCTCCGTGCAGCCTCTAGAACACGATGAAAGATGTTTTCTGTTCTGGCAGAGTTTCTCCTTGCCAGACAGAGTGGAAAAGCTTTTTGCTAAGATGTAGACGAGAAGAGAGGCTAAAGACGAAGGTACGGTGCTCTGCAGAGCTAAGCACCGCTCCCGGACCTCTTTCGGCAGAAGGCGCACACCGCAGAGCACTGTGAGCGGCAGAATCGTCTTTGCGCGAAGAAGCAGCTTCTTCGTCTCCGGGAGCCGGAGAGAGCGGCAACTTCGCAAAGGTGATGAAACAAGCTGTACAACACTGCGATTGTGTGCGCAGTTTGAAAACTGAGAGAAAACAGTACCTGAGCACTCTCCTGCCTTTTCTATTCACATGAACATTGGATTGCAAGCTGTTTTGGACAACATTCTTTCTCTTCTTGCAAAACACTCGGCAGACCTCCGTGCAGCTTCCAGAACCCGATGGGAGATGTTTTCTGTGCTGGCACAGTTTCTCCTTGCCAGACAGAGTGGAAAAGCTTTTTGCTAAGATGTAGACGAGAAGAGAGGCTAAAGACGAAGGTACGGTGCTCTGCAGAGCTAAGCACCGCTCCCGGACCTCTTTCGGCAGAAGGCACACACCGCAGAGCACTGTGAGCGGCAGAATCGTCTTTGCGCGAAGAAGCAGCTTCTTCGTCTCCGGGAGCCGGAGAGAGCGGCAACTTCGCAAAGGTGATGAAACAAGCTGTACAACACTGCCATTGTGTGCGCAGCTTGCCAACTGAGAGAAAACAGTACCTGAGCACTCTCCTGCCTTTTCTATTCACATGAACATTGGATTGCAAGCTGTTTTGGACAACTTTCTTTCTCTTCTTGCAAAACACTCGGCAGACCTCCGTGCAGCCTCTAGAACACGATGGGAGATGTTTTCTGTGCTGGCACAGTTTCTCCTTGCCAGACAGAGTGGAAAAGCTTTTTGCTAAGATGTAGACGAGAAGAGAGGCTAAAGACGAAGGTACGGTGCTCTGCAGAGCTAAGCACCGCTCCCGGACCACTTTCGGCAGAAGCCGCACACCGCAGAGCACTGTGAGCGGCAGAATCGTCTTTGCGCGAGGAAGCAGCTTCTTCGTCTCCGGGAGCCGGAGAGAGCGGCAACTTCGCAAAGGTGATGAAACAAGCTGTACAACACTGCGATTGTGTGCGCAGCTTGCCAACTGAGAGAAAACAGTACCTGAGCACTCTCCTGCCTTTTCTATTCACATGAACATTGGATTGCAAGCTGTTTTGGACAACTTTCTTTCTCTTCTTGCAAAACACTCGGCAGACCTCCGTGCAGCCTCTAGAACACGATGGGAGATGTTTTCTGTGCTGGCACAGTTTCTCCTTGCCAGACAGAGTGGAAAAGCTTTTTGCTAAGATGTAGACGAGAAGAGAGGCTAAAGACGAAGGTACGGTGCTCTGCAGAGCTAAGCACCGCTCTTGGGCTTCTTTCGGCAGAAGGCGCACACCGCAGAGCATTGTGAGCGGCAGAATCGTCTTTGCGCGAAGAAGCAGCTTCTTCGTCTCCGGGAGCCGGAGAGAGCGGCAACTTCGCAAAGGTGATGAAACAAGCTGTACAACACTGCGATTGTGTGCGCAGCTTGCCAACTGAGAGAAAACAGTACCTGAGCACTCTCCTGCCTTTTCTATTCACATGAACATTGGATTGCAAGCTGTTTTGGACAACTTTCTTTCTCTTCTTGCAAAACACTCGGCAGACCTCCGTGCAGCCTCTAGAACACGATGGGAGATGTTTTCTGTGCTGGCAGAGTTTCTGCTTGCCAGACAGAGTGGAAAAGCTTTTTGCTAAGATGTAGACGAGAAGAGAGGCTAAAGACGAAGGTACGGTGCTCTGCAGAGCTAAGCACCGCTCCCGGACCTCTTTCGGCAGAAGGCGCACACCGCAGAGCACTGTGAGCGGCAGAATCGTCTTTGCGCGAAGAAGCAGCTTCTTCGTCTCCGGGAGCCGGAGAGAGCGGCAACTTCGCAAAGGTGATGAAACAAGCTGTACAACACTGCGATTGTGTGCGCAGTTTGAAAACTGAGAGAAAACAGTACCTGAGCACTCTCCTGCCTTTTCTATTCACATGAACATTGGATTGCAAGCTGTTTTGGACAACATTCTTTCTCTTCATGCAAAACACTCGGCAGACCTCCGTGCAGCCTCTAGAACACGATGGGAGGTGTTTTCTGTGCTGGCACAGTTTCTCCTTGCCAGACAGAGTGGAAAAGCTTTTTGCTAAGATGTAGACGAGAAGAGAGGCTAAAGACGAAGGTACGGTGCTCTGCAGAGCTAAGCACCGCTCCCGGACCTCTTTCGGCAGAAGGCACACACCGCAGAGCACTGTGAGCGGCAGAATCGTCTTTGCGCGAAGAAGCAGCTTCTTCGTCTCCGGGAGCCGGAGAGAGCGGCAACTTCGCAAAGGTGATGAAACAAGCTGTACAACACTGCGATTGTGTGCGCAGCTTGCCAACTGAGAGAAAACAGTACCTGAGCACTCTCCTGCCTTTTCTATTCACATGAACATTGGATTGCAAGCTGTTTTGGACAACTTTCTTTCTCTTCTTGCAAAAGACTCGGCAGACCTCCGTGCAGCCTCTAGAACACGATGGGAGATGTTTTCTGTGCTGGCAGAGTTTCTGCTTGCCAGACAGAGTGGAAAAGCTTTTTGCTAAGATGTAGACGAGAAGAGAGGCTAAAGACGAAGGTACGGTGCTCTGCAGAGCTAAGCACCGCTCCCGGACCTCTTTCGGCAGAAGGCGCACACCGCAGAGCACTGTGAGCGGCAGAATCGTCTTTGCGCGAAGAAGCAGCTTCTTCGTCTCCGGGAGCCGGAGAGAGCGGCAACTTCGCAAAGGTGATGAAACAAGCTGTACAACACTGCGATTGTGTGCGCAGCTTGCCAACTGAGAGAAAACAGTACCTGAGCACTCTCCTGCCTTTTCTATTCACATGAACATTGGATTGCAAGCTGTTTTGGACAACTTTCTTTCTCTTCTTGCAAAACACTCGGCAGACCTCCGTGCAGCCTCTAGAACACGATGGGAGATGTTTTCTGTTCTGGCAGAGTTTCTGCTTGCCAGACAGAGTGGAAAAGCTTTTTGCTAAGATGTAGACGAGAAGAGAGGTAAAGACGAAGGTACGGTGCTCTGCAGAGCTAAGCACCGCTCCCGGACCTCTTTCGGCAGAAGGCGCACACCGCAGAGCACTGTGAGCGGCAGAATCGTCTTTGCGCGAAGAAGCAGCTTCTTCGTCTCCGGGAGCCGGAGAGAGCGGCAACTTCGCAAAGGTGATGAAACAAGCTGTACAACACTGCGATTGTGTGCGCAGCTTGCCAACTGAGAGAAAACAGTACCTGAGCACTCTCCTGCCTTTTCTATTCACATGAACATTGGATTGCAAGCTGTTTTGGACAACTTTCTTTCTCTTCTTGCAAAACACTCGGCAGACCTCCGTGCAGCTTCTAGAACATGATGGGGGATGTTTTCTGTTCTGGCAGAGTTTCTCCTTGCCAGACAGAGTGGAAAAGCTTTTTGCTAAGATGTAGACGAGAAGAGAGGCTAAAGACGAAGGTACGGTGCTCTGCAGAGCTAAGCACCGCTCCCGGACCTCTTTCGGCAGAAGGCGCACACCGCAGAGCACTGTGAGCGGCAGAATCGTCTTTGCGCGAAGAAGCAGCTTCTTCGTCTCCGGGAGCCGGAGAGAGCGGCAACTTCGCAAAGGTGATGAAACAAGCTGTACAACACTGCCATTGTGTGCGCAGCTTGAAAACTGAAAGAAAACAGTACCTGAGCACTCTCCTGCCTTTTCTATTCACATGAACATTGGATTGCAAGCTGTTTTGGACAACTTTCTTTCTCTTCTTGCAAAACACTCGGCAGACCTCCGTGCAGCCTCTAGAACACGATGGGAGATGTTTTCTGTGCTGGCAGAGTTTCTCCTTGCCAGACAGAGTGGAAAAGCTTTTTGCTAAGATGTAGACGAGAAGAGAGGCTAAAGACGAAGGTACGGTGCTCTGCAGAGCTAAGCACCGCTCCCGGACCTCTTTCGGCAGAAGGCACACACCGCAGAGCACTGTGAGCGGCAGAATCGTCTTTGCGCGAAGAAGCAGCTTCTTCGTCTCCGGGAGCCGGAGAGAGCGGCAACTTCGCAAAGGTGATGAAACAAGCTGTACAACACTGCGATTGTGTGCGCAGTTTGAAAACTGAGAGAAAACAGTACCTGAGCACTCTCCTGCCTTTTCTATTCACATGAACATTGGATTGCAAGCTGTTTTGGACAACTTTCTTTCTCTTCTTGCAAAACACTCGGCAGACCTCCGTGCAGCTTCTAGAACACGATGGGAGATGTTTTCTGTTCTGGCAGAGTTTCTCCTTGCCAGACAGAGTGGAAAAGCTTTTTGCTAAGATGTAGACGAGAAGAGAGGCTAAAGACGAAGGTACGGTGCTCTGCAGAGCTAAGCACCGCTCCCGGACCTCTTTCGGCAGAAGGCGCACACCGCAGAGCACTGTGAGCGGCAGAATCGTCTTTGCGCGAAGAAGCAGCTTCTTCGTCTCCGGGAGCCGGAGAGAGCGGCAACTTCGCAAAGGTGATGAAACAAGCTGTACAACACTGCGATTGTGTGCGCAGCTTGCCAACTGAGAGAAAACAGTACCTGAGCACTCTCCTGCCTTTTCTATTCACATGAACATTGGATTGCAAGCTGTTTTGGACAACTTTCTTTCTCTTCTTGCAAAACACTCGGCAGACCTCCGTGCAGCTTCTAGAACACGATGGGAGATGTTTTCTGTGCTGGCAGAGTTTCTCCTTGCCAGACAGAGTGGAAAAGCTTTTTGCTAAGATGTAGACGAGAAGAGAGGCTAAAGACGAAGGTACGGTGCTCTGCAGAGCTAAGCACCGCTCCCGGACCTCTTTCGGCAGAAGGCGCACACCGCAGAGCACTGTGAGCGGCAGAATCGTCTTTGCGCGAAGAAGCAGCTTCTTCGTCTCCGGGAGCCGGAGAGAGCGGCAACTTCGCAAAGGTGATGAAACAAGCTGTACAACACTGCGATTGTGTGCGCAGCTTGCCAACTGAGAGAAAACAGTACCTGAGCACTCTCCTGCCTTTTCTATTCACATGAACATTGGATTGCAAGCTGTTTTGGACAACTTTCTTTCTCTTCTTGCAAAACACTCGGCAGACCTCCGTGCAGCCTCTAGAACACGATGGGAGATGTTTTCTGTGCTGGCACAGTTTCTCCTTGCCAGACAGAGTGGAAAAGCTTTTTGCTAAGATGTAGACGAGAAGAGAGGCTAAAGACGAAGGTACGGTGCTCTGCAGAGCTAAGCACCGCTCCTGGGCTTCTTTCGGCAGAAGGCGCACACCGCAGAGCACTGTGAGCGGCAGAATCGTCTTTGCGCGAAGAAGCAGCTTCTTCGTCTCCGGGAGCCGGAGAGAGCGGCAACTTCGCAAAGGTGATGAAACAAGCTGTACAACACTGCCATTGTGTGCGCAGTTTGAAAACTGAGAGAAAACAGTACCTGAGCACTCTCCTGCCTTTTCTATTCACATGAACATTGGATTGCAAGCTGTTTTGGACAACATTCTTTCTCTTCTTCCAAAACACTCGGCAGACCTCCGTGCAGCTTCCAGAACCCGATGGGAGATGTTTTCTGTGCTGGCACAGTTTCTCCTT
The DNA here is from genome assembly GCF_028551555.1 of Melozone crissalis. NCBI lineage: Eukaryota > Metazoa > Chordata > Aves > Passeriformes > Passerellidae > Melozone > Melozone crissalis. The sequence goes on from NW_026536205.1 coordinate 25,717, forward strand.
GCCAGACAGAGTGGAAAAGCTTTTTGCTAAGATGTAGACGAGAAGAGAGGCTAAAGACGAAGGTACGGTGCTCTGCAGAGCTAAGCACCGCTCCTGGGCTTCTTTCGGCAGAAGGCGCACACCGCAGAGCACTGTGAGCGGCAGAATCGTCTTTGCGCGAAGAAGCAGCTTCTTCGTCTCCGGGAGCCGGAGAGAGCGGCAACTTCGCAAAGGTGATGAAACAAGCTGTACAACACTGCGATTGTGTGCGCAGTTTGAAAACTGAGAGAAAACAGTACCTGAGCACTCTCCTGCCTTTTCTATTCACATGAACATTGGATTGCAAGCTGTTTTGGACGACATTCTTTCTCTTCTTGCAAAACACTCGGCAGACCTCCGTGCAGCTTCCAGAACCCGATGGGAGATGTTTTCTGTGCTGGCACAGTTTCTCCTTGCCAGACAGAGTGGAAAAGCTTTTTGCTAAGATGTAGACGAGAAGAGAGGCTAAAGACGAAGGTACGGTGCTCTGCAGAGCTAAGCACCGCTCCCGGACCTCTTTCGGCAGAAGGCACACACCGCAGAGCACTGTGAGCGGCAGAATCGTCTTTGCGCGAAGAAGCAGCTTCTTCGTCTCCGGGAGCCGGAGAGAGCGGCAACTTCGCAAAGGTGATGAAACAAGCTGTACAACACTGCGATTGTGTGCGCAGCTTGCCAACTGAGAGAAAACAGTACCTGAGCACTCTCCTGCCTTTTCTATTCACATGAACATTGGATTGCAAGCTGTTTTGGACAACTTTCTTTCTCTTCTTGCAAAACACTCGGCAGACCTCCGTGCAGCCTCTAGAACACGATGGGAGATGTTTTCTGTGCTGGCAGAGTTTCTGCTTGCCAGACAGAGTGGAAAAGCTTTTTGCTAAGATGTAGACGAGAAGAGAGGCTAAAGACGAAGGTACGGTGCTCTGCAAAGCTAAGCACCGCTCCCGGACCTCTTTCGGCAGAAGGCGCACACCGCAGAGCACTGTGAGCGGCAGAATCGTCTTTGCGCGAAGAAGCAGCTTCTTCGTCTCCGGGAGCCGGAGAGAGCGGCAACTTCGCAAAGGTGATGAAACAAGCTGTACAACACTGCGATTGTGTGCGCAGCTTGCCAACTGAGAGAAAACAGTACCTGAGCACTCTCCTGCCTTTTCTATTCACATGAACATTGGATTGCAAGCTGTTTTGGACAACTTTCTTTCTCTTCTTGCAAAACACTCGGCAGACCTCCGTGCAGCCTCTAGAACACGATGGGAGATGTTTTCTGTGCTGGCAGAGTTTCTCCTTGCCAGACAGAGTGGAAAAGCTTTTTGCTAAGATGTAGACGAGAAGAGAGGCTAAAGACGAAGGTACGGTGCTCTGCAGAGCTAAGCACCGCTCCCGGACCTCTTTCGGCAGAAGGCGCACACCGCAGAGCACTGTGAGCGGCAGAATCGTCTTTGCGCGAAGAAGCAGCTTCTTCGTCTCCGGGAGCCGGAGAGAGCGGCAACTTCGCAAAGGTGATGAAACAAGCTGTACAACACTGCGATTGTGTGCGCAGCTTGCCAACTGAGAGAAAACAGTACCTGAGCACTCTCCTGCCTTTTCTATTCACATGAACATTGGATTGCAAACTGTTTTGGACAACTTTCTTTCTCTTCTTGCAAAACACTCGGCAGACCTCCGTGCAGCCTCTAGAACACGATGGGAGATGTTTTCTGTGCTGGCACAGTTTCTCCTTGCCAGACAGAGTGGAAAAGCTTTTTGCTAAGATGTAGACGAGAAGAGAGGCTAAAGAAGAAGGTACGGTGCTCTGCAGAGCTAAGCACCGCTCCCGGACCTCTTTCGGCAGAAGGCGCACACCGCAGAGCACTGTGAGCGGCAGAATCGTCTTTGCGCGAAGAAGCAGCTGCTTCGTCTCCGGGAGCCGGAGAGAGCGGCAACTTCGCAAAGGTGATGAAACAAGCTGTACAACACTGCGATTGTGTGCGCAGCTTGCCAACTGAGAGAAAACAGTACCTGAGCACTCTCCTGCCTTTTCTATTCACATGAACATTGGATTGCAAGCTGTTTTGGACAACTTTCTTTCTCTTCTTGCAAAACACTCGGCAGACCTCCGTGCAGCCTCTAGAACACGATGGGAGATGTTTTCTGTGCTGGCACAGTTTCTCCTTGCCAGACAGAGTGGAAAAGCTTTTTGCTAAGATGTAGACGAGAAGAGAGGCTAAAGACGAAGGTACGGTGCTCTGCAGAGCTAAGCACCGCTCCCGGACCTCTTTCGGCAGAAGGCGCACACCGCAGAGCACTGTGAGCGGCAGAATCGTCTTTGCGCGAAGAAGCAGCTTCTTCGTCTCCGGGAGCCGGAGAGAGCGGCAACTTCGCAAAGGTGATGAAACAAGCTGTACAACACTGCGATTGTGTGCGCAGCTTGCCAACTGAGAGAAAACAGTACCTGAGCACTCTCCTGCCTTTTCTATTCACATGAACATTGGATTGCAAGCTGTTTTGGACAACTTTCTTTCTCTTCTTGCAAAACACTCGGCAGACCTCCGTTCAGCCTCTAGAACACGATGAAAGATGTTTTCTGTTCTGGCAGAGTTTCTCCTTGCCAGACAGAGTGGAAAAGCTTTTTGCTAAGATGTAGACGAGAAGAGAGGCTAAAGACGAAGGTACGGTGCTCTGCAGAGCTAAGCACCGCTCCCGGACCTCTTTCGGCAGAAGGCACACACCGCAGAGCACTGTGAGCGGCAGAATCGTCTTTGCGCGAAGAAGCAGCTTCTTCGTCTCCGGGAGCCGGAGAGAGCGGCAACTTCGCAAAGGTGATGAAACAAGCTGTACAACACTGCCATTGTGTGCGCAGTTTGAAAACTGAGAGAAAACAGTACCTGAGCACTCTCCTGCCTTTTCTATTCACATGAACATTGGATTGCAAGCTGTTTTGGACAACATTCTTTCTCTTCTTGCAAAACACTCGGCAGACCTCCGTGCAGCTTCCAGAACCCGATGGGAGATGTTTTCTGTGCTGGCACAGTTTCTCCTTGCCAGACAGAGTGGAAAAGCTTTTTGCTAAGATGTAGACGAGAAGAGAGGCTAAAGACGAAGGTACGGTGCTCTGCAGAGCTAAGCACCGCTCTTGGGCTTCTTTCGGCAGAAGGCGCACACCGCAGAGCATTGTGAGCGGCAGAATCGTCTTTGCGCGAAGAAGCAGCTTCTTCGTCTCCGGGAGCCGGAGAGAGCGGCAACTTCGCAAAGGTGATGAAACAAGCTGTACAACACTGCGATTGTGTGCGCAGTTTGAAAACTGAGAGAAAACAGTACCTGAGCACTCTCCTGCCTTTTCTATTCACATGAACATTGGATTGCAAGCTGTTTTGGACAACATTCTTTCTCTTCTTGCAAAACACTCGGCAGACCTCCGTGCAGCTTCCAGAACCCGATGGGAGATGTTTTCTGTCCTGGCACAGTTTCTCCTTGCCAGACAGAGTGGAAAAGCTTTTTGCTAAGATGTAGACGAGAAGAGAGGCTAAAGACGAAGGTACGGTGCTCTGCAGAGCTAAGCACCGCTCCCGGACCTCTTTCGGCAGAAGGCGCACACCGCAGAGCACTGTGAGCGGCAGAATCGTCTTTGCGCGAAGAAGCAGCTTCTTCGTCTCCGGGAGCCGGAGAGAGCGGCAACTTCGCAAAGGTGATGAAACAAGCTGTACAACACTGCGATTGTGTGCGCAGCTTGCCAACTGAGAGAAAACAGTACCTGAGCACTGTCCTGCGTTTTCTATTCACATGAACATTGGATTGCAAGCTGTTTTGGACAACTTTCTTTCTCTTCTTGCAAAACACTCGGCAGACCTCCGTGCAGCCTCTAGAACACGATGGGAGATGTTTTCTGTGCTGGCAGAGTTTCTCCTTGCCAGACAGAGTGGAAAAGCTTTTTGCTAAGATGTAGACGAGAAGAGAGGCTAAAGACGAAGGTACGGTGCTCTGCAGAGCTAAGCACCGCTCCCGGACCTCTTTCGGCAGAAGGCGCACACCGCAGAGCACTGTGAGCGGCAGAATCGTCTTTGCGCGAAGAAGCAGCTTCTTCGTCTCCGGGAGCCGGAGAGAGCGGCAACTTCGCAAAGGTGATGAAACAAGCTGTACAACACTGCCATTGTGTGCGCAGCTTGAAAACTGAGAGAAAACAGTACCTGAGCACTCTCCTGCCTTTTCTATTCACATGAACATTGGATTGCAAGCTGTTTTGGACAACTTTCTTTCTCTTCTTGCAAAACACTCGGCAGACCTCCGTGCAGCCTCTAGAACACGATGGGAGATGTTTTCTGTGCTGGCAGAGTTTCTCCTTGCCAGACAGAGTGGAAAAGCTTTTTGCTAAGATGTAGACGAGAAGAGAGGCTAAAGACGAAGGTACGGTGCTCTGCAGAGCTAAGCACCGCTCCCGGACCTCTTTCGGCAGAAGGCGCACACCGCAGAGCACTGTGAGCGGCAGAATCGTCTTTGCGCGAAGAAGCAGCTTCTTCGTCTCCGGGAGCCGGAGAGAGCGGCAACTTCGCAAAGGTGATGAAACAAGCTGTACAACACTGCGATTGTGTGCGCAGTTTGAAAACTGAGAGAAAACAGTACCTGAGCACTCTCCTGCCTTTTCTATTCACATGAACATTGGATTGCAAGCTGTTTTGGACAACTTTCTTTCTCTTCTTGCAAAACACTCGGCAGACCTCCGTGCAGCTTCTAGAACACGATGGGAGATGTTTTCTGTTCTGGCAGAGTTTCTCCTTGCCAGACAGAGTGGAAAAGCTTTTTGCTAAGATGTAGACGAGAAGAGAGGCTAAAGACGAAGGTACGGTGCTCTGCAGAGCTAAGCACCGCTCCCGGACCTCTTTCGGCAGAAGGCGCACACCGCAGAGCACTGTGAGCGGCAGAATCGTCTTTGCGCGAAGAAGCAGCTTCTTCGTCTCCGGGAGCCGGAGAGAGCGGCAACTTCGCAAAGGTGATGAAACAAGCTGTACAACACTGCCATTGTGTGCGCAGCTTGCCAACTGAGAGAAAACAGTACCTGAGCACTCTCCTGCCTTTTCTATTCACATGAACATTGGATTGCAAGCTGTTTTGGACAACTTTCTTTCTCTTCTTGCAAAACACTCGGCAGACCTCCGTGCAGCTTCTAGAACACGATGGGAGATGTTTTCTGTGCTGGCAGAGTTTCTCCTTGCCAGACAGAGTGGAAAAGCTTTTTGCTAAGATGTAGACGAGAAGAGAGGCTAAAGACGAAGGTACGGTGCTCTGCAGAGCTAAGCACCGCTCCCGGACCTCTTTCGGCAGAAGGCGCACACCGCAGAGCACTGTGAGCGGCAGAATCGTCTTTGCGCGAAGAAGCAGCTTCTTCGTCTCCGGGAGCCGGAGAGAGCGGCAACTTCGCAAAGGTGATGAAACAAGCTGTACAACACTGCGATTGTGTGCGCAGCTTGCCAACTGAGAGAAAACAGTACCTGAGCACTGTCCTGCGTTTTCTATTCACATGAACATTGGATTGCAAGCTGTTTTGGACAACTTTCTTTCTCTTCTTGCAAAACACTCGGCAGACCTCCGTGCAGCCTCTAGAACACGATGGGAGATGTTTTCTGTGCTGGCACAGTTTCTCCTTGCCAGACAGAGTGGAAAAGCTTTTTGCTAAGATGTAGACGAGAAGAGAGGCTAAAGACGAAGGTACGGTGCTCTGCAGAGCTAAGCACCGCTCCCGGACCTCTTTCGGCAGAAGGCGCACACCGCAGAGCACTGTGAGCGGCAGAATCGTCTTTGCGCGAAGAAGCAGCTTCTTCGTCTCCGGGAGCCGGAGAGAGCGGCAACTTCGCAAAGGTGATGAAACAAGCTGTACAACACTGCGATTGTGTGCGCAGCTTGCCAACTGAGAGAAAACAGTACCTGAGCACTCTCCTGCCTTTTCTATTCACATGAACATTGGATTGCAAGCTGTTTTGGACAACTTTCTTTCTCTTCTTGCAAAACACTCGGCAGACCTCCGTGCAGCCTCTAGAACACGATGAAAGATGTTTTCTGTTCTGGCAGAGTTTCTCCTTGCCAGACAGAGTGGAAAAGCTTTTTGCTAAGATGTAGACGAGAAGAGAGGCTAAAGACGAAGGTACGGTGCTCTGCAGAGCTAAGCACCGCTCCCGGACCTCTTTCGGCAGAAGGCGCACACCGCAGAGCACTGTGAGCGGCAGAATCGTCTTTGCGCGAAGAAGCAGCTTCTTCGTCTCCGGGAGCCGGAGAGAGCGGCAACTTCGCAAAGGTGATGAAACAAGCTGTACAACACTGCGATTGTGTGCGCAGTTTGAAAACTGAGAGAAAACAGTACCTGAGCACTCTCCTGCCTTTTCTATTCACATGAACATTGGATTGCAAGCTGTTTTGGACAACATTCTTTCTCTTCTTGCAAAACACTCGGCAGACCTCCGTGCAGCTTCCAGAACCCAATGGGAGATGTTTTCTGTGCTGGCAGAGTTTCTGCTTGCCAGACAGAGTGGAAAAGCTTTTTGCTAAGATGTAGACGAGAAGAGAGGCTAAAGACGAAGGTACGGTGCTCTGCAGAGCTAAGCACCGCTCCCGGACCTCTTTCGGCAGAAGGCACACACCGCAGAGCACTGTGAGCGGCAGAATCGTCTTTGCGCGAAGAAGCAGCTTCTTCGTCTCCGGGAGCCGGAGAGAGCGGCAACTTCGCAAAGGTGATGAAACAAGCTGTACAACACTGCGATTGTGTGCGCAGCTTGCCAACTGAGAGAAAACAGTACCTGAGCACTCTCCTGCCTTTTCTATTCACATGAACATTGGATTGCAAGCTGTTTTGGACAACTTTCTTTCTCTTCTTGCAAAACACTCGGCAGACCTCCGTGCAGCCTCTAGAACACGATGGGAGATGTTTTCTGTGCTGGCAGAGTTTCTCCTTGCCAGACAGAGTGGAAAAGCTTTTTGCTAAGATGTAGACGAGAAGAGAGGCTAAAGACGAAGGTACGGTGCTCTGCAGAGCTAAGCACCGCTCCCGGACCACTTTCGGCAGAAGCCGCACACCGCAGAGCACTGTGAGCGGCAGAATCGTCTTTGCGCGAGGAAGCAGCTTCTTCGTCTCCGGGAGCCGGAGAGAGCGGCAACTTCGCAAAGGTGATGAAACAAGCTGTACAACACTGCGATTGTGTGCGCAGCTTGCCAACTGAGAGAAAACAGTACCTGAGCACTCTCCTGCCTTTTCTATTCACATGAACATTCGATTGCAAGCTGTTTTGGACAACTTTCTTTCTCTTCTTGCAAAACACTCGGCAGACCTCCGTGCAGCCTCTAGAACACGATGGGAGATGTTTTCTGTGCTGGCACAGTTTCTCCTTGCCAGACAGAGTGGAAAAGCTTTTTGCTAAGATGTAGACGAGAAGAGAGGCTAAAGACGAAGGTACGGTGGTCTGCAGAGCTAAGCACCGCTCTTGGGCTTCTTTCGGCAGAAGGCGCACACCGCAGAGCATTGTGAGCGGCAGAATCGTCTTTGCGCGAAGAAGCAGCTTCTTCGTCTCCGGGAGCCGGAGAGAGCGGCAACTTCGCAAAGGTGATGAAACAAGCTGTACAACACTGCGATTGTGTGCGCAGCTTGCCAACTGAGAGAAAACAGTACCTGAGCACTCTCCTGCCTTTTCTATTCACATGAACATTGGATTGCAAGCTGTTTTGGACAACTTTCTTTCTCTTCTTGCAAAACACTCGGCAGACCTCCGTGCAGCCTCTAGAACACGATGGGAGATGTTTTCTGTGCTGGCAGAGTTTCTGCTTGCCAGACAGAGTGGAAAAGCTTTTTGCTAAGATGTAGACGAGAAGAGAGGCTAAAGACGAAGGTACGGTGCTCTGCAGAGCTAAGCACCGCTCCCGGACCTCTTTCGGCAGAAGGCGCACACCGCAGAGCACTGTGAGCGGCAGAATCGTCTTTGCGCGAAGAAGCAGCTTCTTCGTCTCCGGGAGCCGGAGAGAGCGGCAACTTCGCAAAGGTGATGAAACAAGCTGTACAACACTGCGATTGTGTGCGCAGTTTGAAAACTGAGAGAAAACAGTACCTGAGCACTCTCCTGCCTTTTCTATTCACATGAACATTGGATTGCAAGCTGTTTTGGACAACATTCTTTCTCTTCATGCAAAACACTCGGCAGACCTCCGTGCAGCTTCCAGAACCCGATGGGAGATGTTTTCTGTGCTGGCACAGTTTCTCCTTGCCAGACAGAGTGGAAAAGCTTTTTGCTAAGATGTAGACGAGAAGAGAGGCTAAAGACGAAGGTACGGTGCTCTGCAGAGCTAAGCACCGCTCCCGGACCTCTTTCGGCAGAAGGCACACACCGCAGAGCACTGTGAGCGGCAGAATCGTCTTTGCGCGAAGAAGCAGCTTCTTCGTCTCCGGGAGCCGGAGAGAGCGGCAACTTCGCAAAGGTGATGAAACAAGCTGTACAACACTGCGATTGTGTGCGCAGCTTGCCAACTGAGAGAAAACAGTACCTGAGCACTCTCCTGCCTTTTCTATTCACATGAACATTGGATTGCAAGCTGTTTTGGACAACTTTCTTTCTCTTCTTGCAAAACACTCGGCAGACCTCCGTGCAGCCTCTAGAACACGATGGGAGATGTTTTCTGTGCTGGCAGAGTTTCTGCTTGCCAGACAGAGTGGAAAAGCTTTTTGCTAAGATGTAGACGAGAAGAGAGGCTAAAGACGAAGGTACGGTGCTCTGCAGAGCTAAGCACCGCTCCCGGACCTCTTTCGGCAGAAGGCGCACACCGCAGAGCACTGTGAGCGGCAGAATCGTCTTTGCGCGAAGAAGCAGCTTCTTCGTCTCCGGGAGCCGGAGAGAGCGGCAACTTCGCAAAGGTGATGAAACAAGCTGTACAACACTGCCATTGTGTGCGCAGCTTGAAAACTGAGAGAAAACAGTACCTGACCACTCTCCTGCCTTTTCTATTCACATGAATATTCGATTGCAAGCTGTTTTGGACAACTTTCTTTCTCTTCTTGCAAAACACTCGGCAGACCTCCGTGCAGCCTCTAGAACACGATGGGAGATGTTTTCTGTGCTGGCAGAGTTTCTGCTTGCCAGACAGAGTGGAAAAGCTTTTTGCTAAGATGTAGACGAGAAGAGAGGCTAAAGACGAAGGTACGGTGCTCTGCAGAGCTAAGCACCGCTCCCGGACCTCTTTCGGCAGAAGGCGCACACCGCAGAGCACTGTGAGCGGCAGAATCGTCTTTGCGCGAAGAAGCAGCTTCTTCGTCTCCGGGAGCCGGAGAGAGCGGCAACTTCGCAAAGGTGATGAAACAAGCTGTACAACACTGCGATTGTGTGCGCAGTTTGAAAATTGAGAGAAAACAGTACCTGAGCACTCTCCTGCCTTTTCTATTCACATGAACATTGGATTGCAAGCTGTTTTGGACAACATTCTTTCTCTTCTTGCAAAACTCTCGGCAGACCTACGTGCGGCTTCCAGAACCCGATGGGAGATGTTTTCTGTGCTGGCACAGTTTCTTCTTGCCAGACAGAGTGGAAAAGCTTTTTGCTAAGATGTAGACGAGAAGAGAGGCTAAAGACGAAGGTACGGTGCTCTGCAGAGCTAAGCACCGCTCCCGGACCTCTTTCGGCAGAAGGCGCACACCGCTGAGCACTGTGAGCGGCAGAATCGTCTTTGCGCGAAGAAGCAGCTTCTTCGTCTCCGGGAGCCGGAGAGAGCGGCAACTTCGCAAAGGTGATGAAACAAGCTGTACAACACTGCGATTGTGTGCGGAGCTTGAAAACTGAAAGAAAACAGTACCTGAGCACTCTCCTGCCTTTTCTATTCACATGAACATTCGATTGCAAGCTGTTTTGGACAACTTTCTTTCTCTTCTTGCAAAACACTCGGCAGACCTCCGTGCAGCCTCTAGAACACGATGGGAGATGTTTTCTGTGCTGGCAGAGTTTCTCCTTGCCAGACAGAGTGGAAAAGCTTTTTGCTAAGATGTAGACGAGAAGAGAGGCTAAAGACGAAGGTACGGTGCTCTGCAGAGCTAAGCACCGCTCCCGGTTCTCTTTCGGCAGAAGGCGCACACCGCAGAGCACTGTGAGCGGCAGAATCGTCTTTGCGCGAAGAAGCAGCTTCTTCGTCTCCGGGAGCCGGAGAGAGCGGCAACTTCGCAAAGGTGATGAAACAAGCTGTACAACACTGAGATTGTGTGCGCAGCTTGCCAACTGAGAGAAAACAGTACCTGACCACTCTCCTGCCTTTTCTATTCACATGAACATTGGATTGCAAGCTGTTTTGGACAACTTTCTTTCTCTTCTTGCAAAACACTCGGCAGACATCCGTGCAGCTTCTAGAACACGATAGGATATGTTTTTTGTGCTGGCACAGTTTCTCCTTGCCAGACAGAGTGGAAAAGCTTTTTGCTAAGATGTAGACGAGAAGAGAGGCTAAAGACGAAGGTACGGTGCTCTGCAGAGCTAAGCACCGCTCCCGGACCTCTTTCGGCAGAACTCGCACACCGCAGAGCACTGTGAGCGGCAGAATCGTCTTTGCGCGAAGAAGCAGCTTCTTCGTCTCCGGGAGCCGGAGAGAGCGGCAACTTCGCAAAGGTGATGAAACAAGCTGTACAACACTGCGATTGTGTGCGCAGCTTGCCAACTGAGAGAAAACAGTACCTGACCACTCTCCTGCCTTTTCTATTCACATGAACATTGGATTGCAAGCTGTTTTGGACAACTTTCTTTCTCTTCTTGCAAAACACTCGGCAGACCTCCGTGCAGCCTCTAGAACACGATGGGAGATGTTTTCTGTGCTGGCAGAGTTTCTCCTTGCCAGACAGAGTGGAAAAGCTTTTTGCTAAGATGTAGACGAGAAGAGAGGCTAAAGACGAAGGTACGGTGCTCTGCAGAGCTAAGCACCGCTCCCAGACCTCTTTCGGCAGAAGGCACACACCGCAGAGCATTGTGAGCGGCAGAATCGTCTTTGCGCGAAGAAGCAGCTTCTTCCTCTCCGGGAGCCGGAGAGAGCGGCAACTTCGCAAAGGTGATGAAACAAGCTGTACGACACTGCGATTGTGTGCGCAGCTTGCCAACTGAGAGAAAACAGTACCTGAGCACTCTCCTGCCTTTTCTATTCACATGAACATTCGATTGCAAGCTGTTTTGGACAACTTTCTTTCTCTTCTTGCAAAACACTCGGCAGACCTCCGTGCAGCTTCTAGAACACGATGGGAGATGTTTTCTGTTCTGGCAGAGTTTCTCCTTGCCAGACAGAGTGGAAAAGCTTTTTGCTAAGATGTAGACGAGAAGAGAGGCTAAAGACGAAGGTACGGTGCTCTGCAGAGCTAAGCACCGCTCCCGGACCTCTTTCGGCAGAAGCCGCACACCGCAGAGCACTGTGAGCGGCAGAATCGTCTTTGCGCGAAGAAGCAGCTTCTTCGTCTCCGGGAGCCGGAGAGAGCGGCAACTTCGCAAAGGTGATGAAACAAGCTGTACAACACTGCCATTGTGTGCGCACCTTGAAAACTGAGAGAAAACAGTACCTGAGCACTCTCCTGCCTTTTCTATACACATGAATATTCGATTGCAAGCTGTTTTGGACAACTTTCTTTCTCTTCTTGCAAAACACTCGGCAGACCTCCGTGCAGCCTCTAGAACACGATGGGAGATGTTTTCTGTGCTGGCAGAGTTTCTCCTTGCCAGACAGAGTGGAAAAGCTTTTTGCTAAGATGTAGACGAGAAGAGAGGCTAAAGACGAAGGTACGGTGCTCTGCAGAGCTAAGCACCGCTCCCGGACCTCTTTCGGCAGAAGGCGCACACCGCAGAGCACTGTGAGCGGCAGAATCGTCTTTGCGCGAAGAAGCAGCTTCTTCGTCTCCGGGAGCCGGAGAGAGCGGCAACTTCGCAAAGGTGATGAAACAAGCTGTACAACACTGCGATTGTGTGCGCAGTTTGAAAATTGAGAGAAAACAGTACCTGAGCACTCTCCTGCCTTTTCTATTCACATGAACATTGGATTGCAAGCTGTTTTGGACAACATTCTTTCTCTTCTTGCAAAACTCTCGGCAGACCTACGTGCGGCTTCCAGAACCCGATGGGAGATGTTTTCTGTGCTGGCACAGTTTCTTCTTGCCAGACAGAGTGGAAAAGCTTTTTGCTAAGATGTAGACGAGAAGAGAGGCTAAAGACGAAGGTACGGTGCTCTGCAGAGCTAAGCACCGCTCCCGGACCTCTTTCGGCAGAAGGCGCACACCGCAGAGCACTGTGAGCGGCAGAATCGTCTTTGCGCGAAGAAGCAGCTTCTTCGTCTCCGGGAGCCGGAGAGAGCGGCAACTTCGCAAAGGTGATGAAACAAGCTGTACAACACTGCGATTGTGTGCGGAGCTTGAAAACTGAAAGAAAACAGTACCTGAGCACTCTCCTGCCTTTTCTATTCACATGAACATTGGATTGCAAGCTGTTTTGGACAACTTTCTTTCTCTTCTTGCAAAACACTCGGCAGACCTCCGTGCAGCCTCTAGAACACGATGGGAGATGTTTTCTGTGCTGGCAGAGTTTCTGCTTGCCAGACAGAGTGGAAAAGCTTTTTGCTAAGATGTAGACGAGAAGAGAGGCTAAAGACGAAGGTACGGTGCTCTGCAGAGCTAAGCACCGCTCCCGGACCTCTTTCGGCAGAAGGCGCACACCGCAGAGCACTGTGAGCGGCAGAATCGTCTTTGCGCGAAGAAGCAGCTTCTTCGTCTCCGGGAGCCGGAGAGAGCGGCAACTTCGCAAAGGTGATGAAACAAGCTGTACAACACTGCCATTGTGTGCGCAGCTTGAAAACTGAAAGAAAACAGTACCTGAGCACTCTCCTGCCTTTTCTATTCACATGAACATTGGATTGCAAGCTGTTTTGGACAACTTTCTTTCTCTTCTTGCAAAACACTCGGCAGACCTCCGTGCAGCCTCTAGAACACGATGGGAGATGTTTTCTGTGCTGGCAGAGTTTCTCCTTGCCAGACAGAGTGGAAAAGCTTTTTGCTAAGATGTAGACGAGAAGAGAGGCTAAAGACGAAGGTACGGTGCTCTGCAGAGCTAAGCACCGCTCCCGGTTCTCTTTCGGCAGAAGGCGCACACCGCAGAGCACTGTGAGTGGCAGAATCGTCTTTGCGCGAAGAAGCAGCTTCTTCGTCTCCGGGAGCCGGAGAGAGCGGCAACTTCGCAAAGGTGATGAAACAAGCTGTACAACACTGCGATTGTGTGCGCAGCTTGCCAACTTAGAGAAAACAGTACCTGACCACTCTCCTGCCTTTTCTATTCACATGAACATTGGATTGCAAGCTGTTTTGGACAACTTTCTTTCTCTTCTTGCAAAACACTCGGCAGACCTCCGTGCAGCCTCTAGAACACGATAGGATATGTTTTTTGTGCTGGCACAGTTTCTCCTTGCCAGACAGAGTGGAAAAGCTTTTTGCTAAGATGTAGACGAGAAGAGAGGCTAAAGACGAAGGTACGGTGCTCTGCAGAGCTAAGCACCGCTCTTGGGCTTCTTTCGGCAGAAGGCGCACACCGCAAAGCATTGTGAGCGGCAGAATCGTCTTTGCGCGAAGAAGCAGCTTCTTCGTCTCCGGGAGCCGGAGAGAGCGGCAACTTCGCAAAGGTGATGAAACAAGCTGTACAACACTGCGATTTTGTGCGCAGCTTGCCAACTGAGAGAAAACAGTACCTGAGCACTCTCCTGCCTTTTCTATTCACATGAACATTGGATTGCAAGCTGTTTTGGACAACTTACTTTCTCTTCTTGCAAAACACTCGGCAGACCTCCGTGCAGCCTCTAGAACACGATGGGAGATGTTTTCTGTGCTGGCAGAGTTTCTCCTTGCCAGACAGAGTGGAAAAGCTTTTTGCTAAGATGTAGACGAGAAGAGAGGCTAAAGACGAAGGTACGGTGCTCTGCAGAGCTAAGCACCGCTCCCGGACCTCTTTCGGCAGAAGGCGCACACCGCAGAGCACTGTGAGCGGCAGAATCGTCTTTGCGCGAAGAAGCAGCTTCTTCGTCTCCGGGAGCCGGAGAGAGCGGCAACTTCGCAAAGGTGATGAAACAAGCTGTACAACACTGCCATTGTGTGCGCAGCTTGAAAACTGAAAGAAAACAGTACCTGAGCACTCTCCTGCCTTTTCTATTCACATGAACATTCGATTGCAAGCTGTTTTGGACAACTTTCATTCTCTTCTTGCAAAACACTCGGCAGACCTCCGTGCAGCCTCTAGAACACGATGGGAGATGTTTTCTGTGCTGGCAGAGTTTCTGCTTGCCTGACAGAGTGGGAAAGCTTTTTGCTAAGATGTAGACGAGAAGAGAGGCTAAAGACGAAGGTACGGTGCTCTGCAGAGCTAAGCACCGCTCCCGGACCTCTTTCGGCAGAAGGCGCACACCGCAGAGCACTGTGAGCGGCAGAATCGTCTTTGCGCGAAGAAGCAGCTTCTTCGTCTCCGGGAGCCGGAGAGAGCGGCAACTTCGCAAAGGTGATGAAACAAGCTGTACAACACTGCGATTGTGTGCGCAGCTTGCCAACTGAGAGAAAACAGTACCTGAGCACTCTCCTGCCTTTTCTATTCACATGAACATTGGATTGCAAGCTGTTTTGGACAACTTTCTTTCTCTTCTTGCAAAACACTCGGCAGACCTCCGTGCAGCCTCTAGAACACGATGGGAGATGTTTTCTGTTCTGGCAGAGTTTCTCCTTGCCAGACAGAGTGGAAAAGCTTTTTGCTAAGATGTAGACGAGAAGAGAGGCTAAAGACGAAGGTACGGTGCTCTGCAGAGCTAAGCACCGCTCCCGGACCTCTTTCGGCAGAAGGCGCACACCGCAGAGCACTGTGAGCGGCAGAATCGTCTTTGCGCGAAGAAGCAGCTGCTTCGTCTCCGGGAGCCGGAGAGAGCGGCAACTTCGCAAAGGTGATGAAACAAGCTGTACAACACTGCGATTGTGTGCGCAGCTTGCCAACTGAGAGAAAACAGTACCTGAGCACTGTCCTGCGTTTTCTATTCACATGAACATTGGATTGCAAGCTGTTTTGGACAACTTTCTTTCTCTTCTTGCAAAACACTCGGCAGACCTCCGTGCAGCCTCTAGAACACGATGGGAGATGTTTTCTGTGCTGGCAGAGTTTCTCCTTGCCAGACAGAGTGGAAAAGCTTTTTGCTAAGATGTAGACGAGAAGAGAGGCTAAAGACGAAGGTACGGTGCTCTGCAGAGCTAAGCACCGCTCCCGGACCTCTTTCGGCAGAAGGCGCACACCGCAGAGCACTGTGAGCGGCAGAATCGTCTTTGCGCGAAGAAGCAGCTTCTTCGTCTCCGGGAGCCGGAGAGAGCGGCAACTTCGCAAAGGTGATGAAACAAGCTGTACAACACTGCCATTGTGTGCGCAGCTTGAAAACTGAGAGAAAACAGTACCTGAGCACTCTCCTGCCTTTTCTATTCACATGAACATTGGATTGCAAGCTGTTTTGGACAACTTTCTTTCTCTTCTTGCAAAACACTCGGCAGACCTCCGTGCAGCCTCTAGAACACGATGGGAGATGTTTTCTGTGCTGGCAGAGTTTCTCCTTGCCAGACAGAGTGGAAAAGCTTTTTGCTAAGATGTAGACGAGAAGAGAGGCTAAAGACGAAGGTACGGTGCTCTGCAGAGCTAAGCACCGCTCCCGGACCTCTTTCGGCAGAAGGCGCACACCGCAGAGCACTGTGAGCGGCAGAATCGTCTTTGCGCGAAGAAGCAGCTTCTTCGTCTCCGGGAGCCGGAGAGAGCGGCAACTTCGCAAAGGTGATGAAACAAGCTGTACAACACTGCGATTGTGTGCGCAGTTTGAAAACTGAGAGAAAACAGTACCTGAGCACTCTCCTGCCTTTTCTATTCACATGAACATTGGATTGCAAGCTGTTTTGGACAACTTTCTTTCTCTTCTTGCAAAACACTCGGCAGACCTCCGTGCAGCTTCTAGAACACGATGGGAGATGTTTTCTGTTCTGGCAGAGTTTCTCCTTGCCAGACAGAGTGGAAAAGCTTTTTGCTAAGATGTAGACGAGAAGAGAGGCTAAAGACGAAGGTACGGTGCTCTGCAGAGCTAAGCACCGCTCCCGGACCTCTTTCGGCAGAAGGCGCACACCGCAGAGCACTGTGAGCGGCAGAATCGTCTTTGCGCGAAGAAGCAGCTTCTTCGTCTCCGGGAGCCGGAGAGAGCGGCAACTTCGCAAAGGTGATGAAACAAGCTGTACAACACTGCCATTGTGTGCGCAGCTTGCCAACTGAGAGAAAACAGTACCTGAGCACTCTCCTGCCTTTTCTATTCACATGAACATTGGATTGCAAGCTGTTTTGGACAACTTTCTTTCTCTTCTTGCAAAACACTCGGCAGACCTCCGTGCAGCTTCTAGAACACGATGGGAGATGTTTTCTGTGCTGGCAGAGTTTCTCCTTGCCAGACAGAGTGGAAAAGCTTTTTGCTAAGATGTAGACGAGAAGAGAGGCTAAAGACGAAGGTACGGTGCTCTGCAGAGCTAAGCACCGCTCCCGGACCTCTTTCGGCAGAAGGCGCACACCGCAGAGCACTGTGAGCGGCAGAATCGTCTTTGCGCGAAGAAGCAGCTTCTTCGTCTCCGGGAGCCGGAGAGAGCGGCAACTTCGCAAAGGTGATGAAACAAGCTGTACAACACTGCGATTGTGTGCGCAGCTTGCCAACTGAGAGAAAACAGTACCTGAGCACTGTCCTGCGTTTTCTATTCACATGAACATTGGATTGCAAGCTGTTTTGGACAACTTTCTTTCTCTTCTTGCAAAACACTCGGCAGACCTCCGTGCAGCCTCTAGAACACGATGGGAGATGTTTTCTGTGCTGGCACAGTTTCTCCTTGCCAGACAGAGTGGAAAAGCTTTTTGCTAAGATGTAGACGAGAAGAGAGGCTAAAGACGAAGGTACGGTGCTCTGCAGAGCTAAGCACCGCTCCCGGACCTCTTTCGGCAGAAGGCGCACACCGCAGAGCACTGTGAGCGGCAGAATCGTCTTTGCGCGAAGAAGCAGCTTCTTCGTCTCCGGGAGCCGGAGAGAGCGGCAACTTCGCAAAGGTGATGAAACAAGCTGTACAACACTGCGATTGTGTGCGCAGCTTGCCAACTGAGAGAAAACAGTACCTGAGCACTCTCCTGCCTTTTCTATTCACATGAACATTGGATTGCAAGCTGTTTTGGACAACTTTCTTTCTCTTCTTGCAAAACACTCGGCAGACCTCCGTGCAGCCTCTAGAACACGATGAAAGATGTTTTCTGTTCTGGCAGAGTTTCTCCTTGCCAGACAGAGTGGAAAAGCTTTTTGCTAAGATGTAGACGAGAAGAGAGGCTAAAGACGAAGGTACGGTGCTCTGCAGAGCTAAGCACCGCTCCCGGACCTCTTTCGGCAGAAGGCGCACACCGCAGAGCACTGTGAGCGGCAGAATCGTCTTTGCGCGAAGAAGCAGCTTCTTCGTCTCCGGGAGCCGGAGAGAGCGGCAACTTCGCAAAGGTGATGAAACAAGCTGTACAACACTGCGATTGTGTGCGCAGTTTGAAAACTGAGAGAAAACAGTACCTGAGCACTCTCCTGCCTTTTCTATTCACATGAACATTGGATTGCAAGCTGTTTTGGACAACATTCTTTCTCTTCTTGCAAAACACTCGGCAGACCTCCGTGCAGCTTCCAGAACCCAATGGGAGATGTTTTCTGTGCTGGCAGAGTTTCTCCTTGCCAGACAGAGTGGAAAAGCTTTTTGCTAAGATGTAGACGAGAAGAGAGGCTAAAGACGAAGGTACGGTGCTCTGCAGAGCTAAGCACCGCTCCCGGACCTCTTTCGGCAGAAGGCACACACCGCAGAGCACTGTGAGCGGCAGAATCGTCTTTGCGCGAAGAAGCAGCTTCTTCGTCTCCGGGAGCCGGAGAGAGCGGCAACTTCGCAAAGGTGATGAAACAAGCTGTACAACACTGCGATTGTGTGCGCAGCTTGCCAACTGAGAGAAAACAGTACCTGAGCACTCTCCTGCCTTTTCTATTCACATGAACATTGGATTGCAAGCTGTTTTGGACAACTTTCTTTCTCTTCTTGCAAAACACTCGGCAGACCTCCGTGCAGCCTCTAGAACACGATGGGAGATGTTTTCTGTGCTGGCAGAGTTTCTCCTTGCCAGACAGAGTGGAAAAGCTTTTTGCTAAGATGTAGACGAGAAGAGAGGCTAAAGACGAAGGTACGGTGCTCTGCAGAGCTAAGCACCGCTCCCGGACCACTTTCGGCAGAAGCCGCACACCGCAGAGCACTGTGAGCGGCAGAATCGTCTTTGCGCGAGGAAGCAGCTTCTTCGTCTCCGGGAGCCGGAGAGAGCGGCAACTTCGCAAAGGTGATGAAACAAGCTGTACAACACTGCGATTGTGTGCGCAGCTTGCCAACTGAGAGAAAACAGTACCTGAGCACTCTCCTGCCTTTTCTATTCACATGAACATTCGATTGCAAGCTGTTTTGGACAACTTTCTTTCTCTTCTTGCAAAACACTCGGCAGACCTCCGTGCAGCCTCTAGAACACGATGGGAGATGTTTTCTGTGCTGGCACAGTTTCTCCTTGCCAGACAGAGTGGAAAAGCTTTTTGCTAAGATGTAGACGAGAAGAGAGGCTAAAGACGAAGGTACGGTGGTCTGCAGAGCTAAGCACCGCTCTTGGGCTTCTTTCGGCAGAAGGCGCACACCGCAGAGCATTGTGAGCGGCAGAATCGTCTTTGCGCGAAGAAGCAGCTTCTTCGTCTCCGGGAGCCGGAGAGAGCGGCAACTTCGCAAAGGTGATGAAACAAGCTGTACAACACTGCGATTGTGTGCGCAGCTTGCCAACTGAGAGAAAACAGTACCTGAGCACTCTCCTGCCTTTTCTATTCACATGAACATTGGATTGCAAGCTGTTTTGGACAACTTTCTTTCTCTTCTTGCAAAACACTCGGCAGACCTCCGTGCAGCCTCTAGAACACGATGGGAGATGTTTTCTGTGCTGGCACAGTTTCTGCTTGCCAGACAGAGTGGAAAAGCTTTTTGCTAAGATGTAGACGAGAAGAGAGGCTAAAGACGAAGGTACGGTGCTCTGCAGAGCTAAGCACCGCTCCCGGACCTCTTTCGGCAGAAGGCGCACACCGCAGAGCACTGTGAGCGGCAGAATCGTCTTTGCGCGAAGAAGCAGCTTCTTCGTCTCCGGGAGCCGGAGAGAGCGGCAACTTCGCAAAGGTGATGAAACAAGCTGTACAACACTGCGATTGTGTGCGCAGTTTGAAAACTGAGAGAAAACAGTACCTGAGCACTCTCCTGCCTTTTCTATTCACATGAACATTGGATTGCAAGCTGTTTTGGACAACATTCTTTCTCTTCATGCAAAACACTCGGCAGACCTCCGTGCAGCTTCCAGAACCCGATGGGAGATGTTTTCTGTGCTGGCACAGTTTCTCCTTGCCAGACAGAGTGGAAAAGCTTTTTGCTAAGATGTAGACGAGAAGAGAGGCTAAAGACGAAGGTACGGTGCTCTGCAGAGCTAAGCACCGCTCCCGGACCTCTTTCGGCAGAAGGCACACACCGCAGAGCACTGTGAGCGGCAGAATCGTCTTTGCGCGAAGAAGCAGCTTCTTCGTCTCCGGGAGCCGGAGAGAGCGGCAACTTCGCAAAGGTGATGAAACAAGCTGTACAACACTGCGATTGTGTGCGCAGCTTGCCAACTGAGAGAAAACAGTACCTGAGCACTCTCCTGCCTTTTCTATTCACATGAACATTGGATTGCAAGCTGTTTTGGACAACTTTCTTTCTCTTCTTGCAAAACACTCGGCAGACCTCCGTGCAGCCTCTAGAACACGATGGGAGATGTTTTCTGTGCTGGCAGAGTTTCTGCTTGCCAGACAGAGTGGAAAAGCTTTTTGCTAAGATGTAGACGAGAAGAGAGGCTAAAGACGAAGGTACGGTGCTCTGCAGAGCTAAGCACCGCTCCCGGACCTCTTTCGGCAGAAGGCGCACACCGCAGAGCACTGTGAGCGGCAGAATCGTCTTTGCGCGAAGAAGCAGCTTCTTCGTCTCCGGGAGCCGGAGAGAGCGGCAACTTCGCAAAGGTGATGAAACAAGCTGTACAACACTGCCATTGTGTGCGCAGCTTGAAAACTGAGAGAAAACAGTACCTGACCACTCTCCTGCCTTTTCTATTCACATGAATATTCGATTGCAAGCTGTTTTGGACAACTTTCTTTCTCTTCTTGCAAAACACTCGGCAGACCTCCGTGCAGCCTCTAGAACACGATGGGAGATGTTTTCTGTGCTGGCAGAGTTTCTGCTTGCCAGACAGAGTGGAAAAGCTTTTTGCTAAGATGTAGACGAGAAGAGAGGCTAAAGACGAAGGTACGGTGCTCTGCAGAGCTAAGCACCGCTCCCGGACCTCTTTCGGCAGAAGGCGCACACCGCAGAGCACTGTGAGCGGCAGAATCGTCTTTGCGCGAAGAAGCAGCTTCTTCGTCTCCGGGAGCCGGAGAGAGCGGCAACTTCGCAAAGGTGATGAAACAAGCTGTACAACACTGCGATTGTGTGCGCAGTTTGAAAATTGAGAGAAAACAGTACCTGAGCACTCTCCTGCCTTTTCTATTCACATGAACATTGGATTGCAAGCTGTTTTGGACAACATTCTTTCTCTTCTTGCAAAACTCTCGGCAGACCTACGTGCGGCTTCCAGAACCCGATGGGAGATGTTTTCTGTGCTGGCACAGTTTCTTCTTGCCAGACAGAGTGGAAAAGCTTTTTGCTAAGATGTAGACGAGAAGAGAGGCTAAAGACGAAGGTACGGTGCTCTGCAGAGCTAAGCACCGCTCCCGGACCTCTTTCGGCAGAAGGCGCACACCGCTGAGCACTGTGAGCGGCAGAATCGTCTTTGCGCGAAGAAGCAGCTTCTTCGTCTCCGGGAGCCGGAGAGAGCGGCAACTTCGCAAAGGTGATGAAACAAGCTGTACAACACTGCGATTGTGTGCGGAGCTTGAAAACTGAAAGAAAACAGTACCTGAGCACTCTCCTGCCTTTTCTATTCACATGAACATTCGATTGCAAGCTGTTTTGGACAACTTTCTTTCTCTTCTTGCAAAACACTCGGCAGACCTCCGTGCAGCCTCTAGAACACGATGGGAGATGTTTTCTGTGCTGGCAGAGTTTCTCCTTGCCAGACAGAGTGGAAAAGCTTTTTGCTAAGATGTAGACGAGAAGAGAGGCTAAAGACGAAGGTACGGTGCTCTGCAGAGCTAAGCACCGCTCCCGGTTCTCTTTCGGCAGAAGGCGCACACCGCAGAGCACTGTGAGCGGCAGAATCGTCTTTGCGCGAAGAAGCAGCTTCTTCGTCTCCGGGAGCCGGAGAGAGCGGCAACTTCGCAAAGGTGATGAAACAAGCTGTACAACACTGAGATTGTGTGCGCAGCTTGCCAACTGAGAGAAAACAGTACCTGACCACTCTCCTGCCTTTTCTATTCACATGAACATTGGATTGCAAGCTGTTTTGGACAACTTTCTTTCTCTTCTTGCAAAACACTCGGCAGACATCCGTGCAGCTTCTAGAACACGATAGGATATGTTTTTTGTGCTGGCACAGTTTCTCCTTGCCAGACAGAGTGGAAAAGCTTTTTGCTAAGATGTAGACGAGAAGAGAGGCTAAAGACGAAGGTACGGTGCTCTGCAGAGCTAAGCACCGCTCCCGGACCTCTTTCGGCAGAACTCGCACACCGCAGAGCACTGTGAGCGGCAGAATCGTCTTTGCGCGAAGAAGCAGCTTCTTCGTCTCCGGGAGCCGGAGAGAGCGGCAACTTCGCAAAGGTGATGAAACAAGCTGTACAACACTGCGATTGTGTGCGCAGCTTGCCAACTGAGAGAAAACAGTACCTGACCACTCTCCTGCCTTTTCTATTCACATGAACATTGGATTGCAAGCTGTTTTGGACAACTTTCTTTCTCTTCTTGCAAAACACTCGGCAGACCTCCGTGCAGCCTCTAGAACACGATGGGAGATGTTTTCTGTGCTGGCACAGTTTCTCCTTGCCAGACAGAGTGGAAAAGCTTTTTGCTAAGATGTAGACGAGAAGAGAGGCTAAAGACGAAGGTACGGTGCTCTGCAGAGCTAAGCACCGCTCCCAGACCTCTTTCGGCAGAAGGCACACACCGCAGAGCATTGTGAGCGGCAGAATCGTCTTTGCGCGAAGAAGCAGCTTCTTCCTCTCCGGGAGCCGGAGAGAGCGGCAACTTCGCAAAGGTGATGAAACAAGCTGTACGACACTGCGATTGTGTGCGCAGCTTGCCAACTGAGAGAAAACAGTACCTGAGCACTCTCCTGCCTTTTCTATTCACATGAACATTCGATTGCAAGCTGTTTTGGACAACTTTCTTTCTCTTCTTGCAAAACACTCGGCAGACCTCCGTGCAGCTTCTAGAACACGATGGGAGATGTTTTCTGTTCTGGCAGAGTTTCTCCTTGCCAGACAGAGTGGAAAAGCTTTTTGCTAAGATGTAGACGAGAAGAGAGGCTAAAGACGAAGGTACGGTGCTCTGCAGAGCTAAGCACCGCTC
Organism: Melozone crissalis; assembly: GCF_028551555.1. Classification (NCBI taxonomy): domain Eukaryota; kingdom Metazoa; phylum Chordata; class Aves; order Passeriformes; family Passerellidae; genus Melozone; species Melozone crissalis. The sequence goes on from NW_026536205.1 coordinate 48,326, forward strand.
CCGGACCTCTTTCGGCAGAAGCCGCACACCGCAGAGCACTGTGAGCGGCAGAATCGTCTTTGCGCGAAGAAGCAGCTTCTTCGTCTCCGGGAGCCGGAGAGAGCGGCAACTTCGCAAAGGTGATGAAACAAGCTGTACAACACTGCCATTGTGTGCGCAGCTTGAAAACTGAGAGAAAACAGTACCTGAGCACTCTCCTGCCTTTTCTATTCACATGAATATTCGATTGCAAGCTGTTTTGGACAACTTTCTTTCTCTTCTTGCAAAACACTCGGCAGACCTCCGTGCAGCCTCTAGAACACGATGGGAGATGTTTTCTGTGCTGGCAGAGTTTCTCCTTGCCAGACAGAGTGGAAAAGCTTTTTGCTAAGATGTAGACGAGAAGAGAGGCTAAAGACGAAGGTACGGTGCTCTGCAGAGCTAAGCACCGCTCCCGGACCTCTTTCGGCAGAAGGCGCACACCGCAGAGCACTGTGAGCGGCAGAATCGTCTTTGCGCGAAGAAGCAGCTTCTTCGTCTCCGGGAGCCGGAGAGAGCGGCAACTTCGCAAAGGTGATGAAACAAGCTGTACAACACTGCGATTGTGTGCGCAGTTTGAAAATTGAGAGAAAACAGTACCTGAGCACTCTCCTGCCTTTTCTATTCACATGAACATTGGATTGCAAGCTGTTTTGGACAACATTCTTTCTCTTCTTGCAAAACTCTCGGCAGACCTACGTGCGGCTTCCAGAACCCGATGGGAGATGTTTTCTGTGCTGGCACAGTTTCTTCTTGCCAGACAGAGTGGAAAAGCTTTTTGCTAAGATGTAGACGAGAAGAGAGGCTAAAGACGAAGGTACGGTGCTCTGCAGAGCTAAGCACCGCTCCCGGACCTCTTTCGGCAGAAGGCGCACACCGCAGAGCACTGTGAGCGGCAGAATCGTCTTTGCGCGAAGAAGCAGCTTCTTCGTCTCCGGGAGCCGGAGAGAGCGGCAACTTCGCAAAGGTGATGAAACAAGCTGTACAACACTGCGATTGTGTGCGGAGCTTGAAAACTGAAAGAAAACAGTACCTGAGCACTCTCCTGCCTTTTCTATTCACATGAACATTCGATTGCAAGCTGTTTTGGACAACTTTCTTTCTCTTCTTGCAAAACACTCGGCAGACCTCCGTGCAGCCTCTAGAACACGATGGGAGATGTTTTCTGTGCTGGCAGAGTTTCTCCTTGCCAGACAGAGTGGAAAAGCTTTTTGCTAAGATGTAGACGAGAAGAGAGGCTAAAGACGAAGGTACGGTGCTCTGCAGAGCTAAGCACCGCTCCCGGACCTCTTTCGGCAGAAGGCGCACACCGCAGAGCACTGTGAGCGGCAGAATCGTCTTTGCGCGAAGAAGCAGCTTCTTCGTCTCCGGGAGCCGGAGAGAGCGGCAACTTCGCAAAGGTGATGAAACAAGCTGTACAACACTGCCATTGTGTGCGCAGCTTGAAAACTGAAAGAAAACAGTACCTGAGCACTCTCCTGCCTTTTCTATTCACATGAACATTGGATTGCAAGCTGTTTTGGACAACTTTCTTTCTCTTCTTGCAAAACACTCGGCAGACCTCCGTGCAGCCTCTAGAACACGATGGGAGATGTTTTCTGTGCTGGCACAGTTTCTCCTTGCCAGACAGAGTGGAAAAGCTTTTTGCTAAGATGTAGACGAGAAGAGAGGCTAAAGACGAAGGTACGGTGCTCTGCAGAGCTAAGCACCGCTCCCGGTTCTCTTTCGGCAGAAGGCGCACACCGCAGAGCACTGTGAGTGGCAGAATCGTCTTTGCGCGAAGAAGCAGCTTCTTCGTCTCCGGGAGCCGGAGAGAGCGGCAACTTCGCAAAGGTGATGAAACAAGCTGTACAACACTGCGATTGTGTGCGCAGCTTGCCAACTTAGAGAAAACAGTACCTGACCACTCTCCTGCCTTTTCTATTCACATGAACATTCGATTGCAAGCTGTTTTGGACAACTTTCTTTCTCTTCTTGCAAAACACTCGGCAGACCTCCGTGCAGCCTCTAGAACACGATAGGATATGTTTTTTGTGCTGGCACAGTTTCTCCTTGCCAGACAGAGTGGAAAAGCTTTTTGCTAAGATGTAGACGAGAAGAGAGGCTAAAGACGAAGGTACGGTGCTCTGCAGAGCTAAGCACCGCTCTTGGGCTTCTTTCGGCAGAAGGCGCACACCGCAAAGCATTGTGAGCGGCAGAATCGTCTTTGCGCGAAGAAGCAGCTTCTTCGTCTCCGGGAGCCGGAGAGAGCGGCAACTTCGCAAAGGTGATGAAACAAGCTGTACAACACTGCGATTTTGTGCGCAGCTTGCCAACTGAGAGAAAACAGTACCTGAGCACTCTCCTGCCTTTTCTATTCACATGAACATTGGATTGCAAGCTGTTTTGGACAACTTTCTTTCTCTTCTTGCAAAACACTCGGCAGACCTCCGTGCAGCCTCTAGAACACGATGGGAGATGTTTTCTGTGCTGGCAGAGTTTCTCCTTGCCAGACAGAGTGGAAAAGCTTTTTGCTAAGATGTAGACGAGAAGAGAGGCTAAAGACGAAGGTACGGTGCTCTGCAGAGCTAAGCACCGCTCCCGGACCTCTTTCGGCAGAAGGCGCACACCGCAGAGCACTGTGAGCGGCAGAATCGTCTTTGCGCGAAGAAGCAGCTTCTTCGTCTCCGGGAGCCGGAGAGAGCGGCAACTTCGCAAAGGTGATGAAACAAGCTGTACAACACTGCCATTGTGTGCGCAGCTTGAAAACTGAAAGAAAACAGTACCTGAGCACTCTCCTGCCTTTTCTATTCACATGAACATTCGATTGCAAGCTGTTTTGGACAACTTTCTTTCTCTTCTTGCAAAACACTCGGCAGACCTCCGTGCAGCCTCTAGAACACGATGGGAGATGTTTTCTGTGCTGGCAGAGTTTCTCCTTGCCAGACAGAGTGGAAAAGCTTTTTGCTAAGATGTAGACGAGAAGAGAGGCTAAAGACGAAGGTACGGTGCTCTGCAGAGCTAAGCACCGCTCCCGGTTCTCTTTCGGCAGAAGGCGCACACCGCAGAGCACTGTGAGCGGCAGAATCGTCTTTGCGCGAAGAAGCAGCTTCTTCGTCTCCGGGAGCCGGAGAGAGCGGCAACTTCGCAAAGGTGATGAAACAAGCTGTACAACACTGCGATTGTGTGCGCAGCTTGCCAACTGAGAGAAAACAGTACCTGAGCACTCTCCTGCCTTTTCTATTCACATGAACATTGGATTGCAAGCTGTTTTGGACAACTTTCTTTCTCTTCTTGCAAAACACTCGGCAGACATCCGTGCAGCTTCTAGAACACGATAGGATATGTTTTTTGTGCTGGCACAGTTTCTCCTTGCCAGACAGAGTGGAAAAGCTTTTTGCTAAGATGTAGACGAGAAGAGAGGCTAAAGACGAAGGTACGGTGCTCTGCAGAGCTAAGCACCGCTCCCGGACCTCTTTCGGCAGAAGGCGCACACCGCAGAGCACTGTGAGCGGCAGAATCGTCTTTGCGCGAAGAAGCAGCTTCTTCGTCTCCGGGAGCCGGAGAGAGCGGCAACTTCGCAAAGGTGATGAAACAAGCTGTACAACACTGCGATTGTGTGCGCAGCTTGAAAACTGAGAGAAAACAGTACCTGACCACTCTCCTGCCTTTTCTATTCACATGAACATTGGATTGCAAGCTGTTTTGGACAACTTTCATTCTCTTCTTGCAAAACACTCGGCAGACCTCCGTGCAGCCTCTAGAACACGATGGGAGATGTTTTCTGTGCTGGCAGAGTTTCTGCTTGCCAGACAGAGTGGGAAAGCTTTTTGCTAAGATGTAGACGAGAAGAGAGGCTAAAGACGAAGGTACGGTGCTCTGCAGAGCTAAGCACCGCTCCCGGACCTCTTTCGGCAGAAGGCGCACACCGCAGAGCACTGTGAGCGGCAGAATCGTCTTTGCGCGAAGAAGCAGCTTCTTCGTCTCCGGGAGCCGGAGAGAGCGGCAACTTCGCAAAGGTGATGAAACAAGCTGTACAACACTGCGATTGTGTGCGCAGCTTGCCAACTGAGAGAAAACAGTACCTGAGCACTCTCCTGCCTTTTCTATTCACATGAACATTGGATTGCAAGCTGTTTTGGACAACTTTCTTTCTCTTCTTGCAAAACACTCGGCAGACCTCCGTGCAGCTTCTAGAACACGATGGGAGATGTTTTCTGTTCTGGCAGAGTTTCTCCTTGCCAGACAGAGTGGAAAAGCTTTTTGCTAAGATGTAGACGAGAAGAGAGGCTAAAGACGAAGGTACGGTGCTCTGCAGAGCTAAGCACCGCTCCCGGACCTCTTTCGGCAGAAGGCGCACACCGCAGAGCACTGTGAGCGGCAGAATCGTCTTTGCGCGAAGAAGCAGCTTCTTCGTCTCCGGGAGCCGGAGAGAGCGGCAACTTCGCAAAGGTGATGAAACAAGCTGTACAACACTGCGATTGTGTGCGGAGCTTGAAAACTGAAAGAAAACAGTACCTGAGCACTCTCCTGCCTTTTCTATTCACATGAACATTCGATTGCAAGCTGTTTTGGACAACTTTCTTTCTCTTCTTGCAAAACACTCGGCAGACCTCCGTGCAGCCTCTAGAACACGATGGGAGATGTTTTCTGTGCTGGCAGAGTTTCTCCTTGCCAGACAGAGTGGAAAAGCTTTTTGCTAAGATGTAGACGAGAAGAGAGGCTAAAGACGAAGGTACGGTGCTCTGCAGAGCTAAGCACCGCTCCCGGACCTCTTTCGGCAGAAGGCGCACACCGCAGAGCACTGTGAGCGGCAGAATCGTCTTTGCGCGAAGAAGCAGCTTCTTCGTCTCCGGGAGCCGGAGAGAGCGGCAACTTCGCAAAGGTGATGAAACAAGCTGTACAACACTGCCATTGTGTGCGCAGCTTGAAAACTGAAAGAAAACAGTACCTGAGCACTCTCCTGCCTTTTCTATTCACATGAACATTGGATTGCAAGCTGTTTTGGACAACTTTCTTTCTCTTCTTGCAAAACACTCGGCAGACCTCCGTGCAGCCTCTAGAACACGATGGGAGATGTTTTCTGTGCTGGCAGAGTTTCTCCTTGCCAGACAGAGTGGAAAAGCTTTTTGCTAAGATGTAGACGAGAAGAGAGGCTAAAGACGAAGGTACGGTGCTCTGCAGAGCTAAGCACCGCTCCCGGTTCTCTTTCGGCAGAAGGCGCACACCGCAGAGCACTGTGAGTGGCAGAATCGTCTTTGCGCGAAGAAGCAGCTTCTTCGTCTCCGGGAGCCGGAGAGAGCGGCAACTTCGCAAAGGTGATGAAACAAGCTGTACAACACTGCGATTGTGTGCGCAGCTTGCCAACTTAGAGAAAACAGTACCTGACCACTCTCCTGCCTTTTCTATTCACATGAACATTCGATTGCAAGCTGTTTTGGACAACTTTCTTTCTCTTCTTGCAAAACACTCGGCAGACCTCCGTGCAGCCTCTAGAACACGATAGGATATGTTTTTTGTGCTGGCACAGTTTCTCCTTGCCAGACAGAGTGGAAAAGCTTTTTGCTAAGATGTAGACGAGAAGAGAGGCTAAAGACGAAGGTACGGTGCTCTGCAGAGCTAAGCACCGCTCTTGGGCTTCTTTCGGCAGAAGGCGCACACCGCAAAGCATTGTGAGCGGCAGAATCGTCTTTGCGCGAAGAAGCAGCTTCTTCGTCTCCGGGAGCCGGAGAGAGCGGCAACTTCGCAAAGGTGATGAAACAAGCTGTACAACACTGCGATTTTGTGCGCAGCTTGCCAACTGAGAGAAAACAGTACCTGAGCACTCTCCTGCCTTTTCTATTCACATGAACATTGGATTGCAAGCTGTTTTGGACAACTTTCTTTCTCTTCTTGCAAAACACTCGGCAGACCTCCGTGCAGCCTCTAGAACACGATGGGAGATGTTTTCTGTGCTGGCAGAGTTTCTCCTTGCCAGACAGAGTGGAAAAGCTTTTTGCTAAGATGTAGACGAGAAGAGAGGCTAAAGACGAAGGTACGGTGCTCTGCAGAGCTAAGCACCGCTCCCGGACCTCTTTCGGCAGAAGGCGCACACCGCAGAGCACTGTGAGCGGCAGAATCGTCTTTGCGCGAAGAAGCAGCTTCTTCGTCTCCGGGAGCCGGAGAGAGCGGCAACTTCGCAAAGGTGATGAAACAAGCTGTACAACACTGCCATTGTGTGCGCAGCTTGAAAACTGAAAGAAAACAGTACCTGAGCACTCTCCTGCCTTTTCTATTCACATGAACATTCGATTGCAAGCTGTTTTGGACAACTTTCTTTCTCTTCTTGCAAAACACTCGGCAGACCTCCGTGCAGCCTCTAGAACACGATGGGAGATGTTTTCTGTGCTGGCAGAGTTTCTCCTTGCCAGACAGAGTGGAAAAGCTTTTTGCTAAGATGTAGACGAGAAGAGAGGCTAAAGACGAAGGTACGGTGCTCTGCAGAGCTAAGCACCGCTCCCGGTTCTCTTTCGGCAGAAGGCGCACACCGCAGAGCACTGTGAGCGGCAGAATCGTCTTTGCGCGAAGAAGCAGCTTCTTCGTCTCCGGGAGCCGGAGAGAGCGGCAACTTCGCAAAGGTGATGAAACAAGCTGTACAACACTGCGATTGTGTGCGCAGCTTGCCAACTGAGAGAAAACAGTACCTGAGCACTCTCCTGCCTTTTCTATTCACATGAACATTGGATTGCAAGCTGTTTTGGACAACTTTCTTTCTCTTCTTGCAAAACACTCGGCAGACATCCGTGCAGCTTCTAGAACACGATAGGATATGTTTTCTGTGCTGGCACAGTTTCTCCTTGCCAGACAGAGTGGAAAAGCTTTTTGCTAAGATGTAGACGAGAAGAGAGGCTAAAGACGAAGGTACGGTGCTCTGCAGAGCTAAGCACCGCTCCCGGACCTCTTTCGGCAGAACTCGCACACCGCAGAGCACTGTGAGCGGCAGAATCGTCTTTGCGCGAAGAAGCAGCTTCTTCGTCTCCGGGAGCCGGAGAGAGCGGCAACTTCGCAAAGGTGATGAAACAAGCTGTACAACACTGCGATTGTGTGCGCAGCTTGCCAACTGAGAGAAAACAGTACCTGAGCACTCTCCTGCCTTTTCTATTCACATGAACATTGGATTGCAAGCTGTTTTGGACAACTTTCTTTCTCTTCTTGCAAAACACTCGGCAGACCTCCGTGCAGCCTCTAGAACACGATGGGAGATGTTTTCTGTGCTGGCAGAGTTTCTCCTTGCCAGACAGAGTGGAAAAGCTTTTTGCTAAGATGTAGACGAGAAGAGAGGCTAAAGACGAAGGTACGGTGCTCTGCAGAGCTAAGCACCGCTCCCAGACCTCTTTCGGCAGAAGGCACACACCGCAGAGCACTGTGAGCGGCAGAATCGTCTTTGCGCGAAGAAGCAGCTTCTTCGTCTCCGGGAGCCGGAGAGAGCGGCAACTTGGCAAAGGTGATGAAACAAGCTGTACAACACTGCGATTGTGTGCGCAGCTTGCCAACTGAGAGAAAACAGTACCTGAGCACTCTCCTGCCTTTTCTATTCACATGAACATTGGATTGCAAGCTGTTTTGAACAACTTTCTTTCTCTTCTTGCAAAACACTCGGCAGACCTCCGTGCAGCCTCTAGAACACTTTGGGAGATGTTTTCTGTGCTGGCAGAGTTTCTCCTTGCCAGACAGAGTGGAAAAGCTTTTTGCTAAGATGTAGACGAGAAGAGAGGCTAAAGACGAAGGTACGGTGCTCTGCAGAGCTAAGCACCGCTCCCGGACCTCTTTGGCCAGAAGGCGCACACCGCAGAGCACTGTGAGCGGCAGAATCGTCTTTGCGCGAAGAAGCAGCTTCTTCGTCTCCGGGAGCCGGAGAGAGCGGCAACTTCGCAAAGGTGATGAAACAAGCTGTACAACACTGCGATTGTGTGCGCAGCTTGCCAACTGAGAGAAAACAGTACCTGAGCACTCTCCTGCCTTTTCTATTCACATGAACATTGGATTGCAAGCTGTTTTGGACAACTTTCTTTCTCTTCTTGCAAAACACTCGGCAGACCTCCGTGCAGCTTCTAGAACACGATGGGAGATGTTTTCTGTGCTGGCACAGTTTCTCCTTGCCAGACAGAGTGGAAAAGCTTTTTGCTAAGATGTAGACGAGAAGAGAGGCTAAAGACGAAGGTACGGTGCTCTGCAGAGCTAAGCACCGCTCCCGGACCTCTTTCGGCAGAAGGCGCACACCGCAGAGCACTGTGAGCGGCAGAATCGTCTTTGCGCGAAGAAGCAGCTTCTTCGTCTCCGGGAGCCGGAGAGAGCGGCAACTTCGCAAAGGTGATGAAACAAGCTGTACAACACTGCGATTGTGTGCGCAGCTTGAAAACTGAGAGAAAACAGTACCTGACCACTCTCCTGCCTTTTCTATTCACATGAACATTGGATTGCAAGCTGTTTTGGACAACTTTCATTCTCTTCTTGCAAAACACTCGGCAGACCTCCGTGCAGCCTCTAGAACACGATGGGAGATGTTTTCTGTGCTGGCAGAGTTTCTGCTTGCCAGACAGAGTGGGAAAGCTTTTTGCTAAGATGTAGACGAGAAGAGAGGCTAAAGACGAAGGTACGGTGCTCTGCAGAGCTAAGCACCGCTCCCGGACCTCTTTCGGCAGAAGGCGCACACCGCAGAGCACTGTGAGCGGCAGAATCGTCTTTGCGCGAAGAAGCAGCTTCTTCGTCTCCGGGAGCCGGAGAGAGCGGCAACTTCGCAAAGGTGATGAAACAAGCTGTACAACACTGCGATTGTGTGCGCAGCTTGCCAACTGAGAGAAAACAGTACCTGAGCACTCTCCTGCCTTTTCTATTCACATGAACATTGGATTGCAAGCTGTTTTGGACAACTTTCTTTCTCTTCTTGCAAAACACTCGGCAGACCTCCGTGCAGCTTCTAGAACACGATGGGAGATGTTTTCTGTTCTGGCAGAGTTTCTCCTTGCCAGACAGAGTGGAAAAGCTTTTTGCTAAGATGTAGACGAGAAGAGAGGCTAAAGACGAAGGTACGGTGCTCTGCAGAGCTAAGCACCGCTCCCGGACCTCTTTCGGCAGAAGGCGCACACCGCAGAGCACTGTGAGCGGCAGAATCGTCTTTGCGCGAAGAAGCAGCTTCTTCGTCTCCGGGAGCCGGAGAGAGCGGCAACTTCGCAAAGGTGATGAAACAAGCTGTACAACACTGCGATTGTGTGCGGAGCTTGAAAACTGAAAGAAAACAGTACCTGAGCACTCTCCTGCCTTTTCTATTCACATGAACATTCGATTGCAAGCTGTTTTGGACAACTTTCTTTCTCTTCTTGCAAAACACTCGGCAGACCTCCGTGCAGCCTCTAGAACACGATGGGAGATGTTTTCTGTGCTGGCAGAGTTTCTCCTTGCCAGACAGAGTGGAAAAGCTTTTTGCTAAGATGTAGACGAGAAGAGAGGCTAAAGACGAAGGTACGGTGCTCTGCAGAGCTAAGCACCGCTCCCGGACCTCTTTCGGCAGAAGGCGCACACCGCAGAGCACTGTGAGCGGCAGAATCGTCTTTGCGCGAAGAAGCAGCTTCTTCGTCTCCGGGAGCCGGAGAGAGCGGCAACTTCGCAAAGGTGATGAAACAAGCTGTACAACACTGCCATTGTGTGCGCAGCTTGAAAACTGAAAGAAAACAGTACCTGAGCACTCTCCTGCCTTTTCTATTCACATGAACATTGGATTGCAAGCTGTTTTGGACAACTTTCTTTCTCTTCTTGCAAAACACTCGGCAGACCTCCGTGCAGCCTCTAGAACACGATGGGAGATGTTTTCTGTGCTGGCACAGTTTCTCCTTGCCAGACAGAGTGGAAAAGCTTTTTGCTAAGATGTAGACGAGAAGAGAGGCTAAAGACGAAGGTACGGTGCTCTGCAGAGCTAAGCACCGCTCCCGGTTCTCTTTCGGCAGAAGGCGCACACCGCAGAGCACTGTGAGTGGCAGAATCGTCTTTGCGCGAAGAAGCAGCTTCTTCGTCTCCGGGAGCCGGAGAGAGCGGCAACTTCGCAAAGGTGATGAAACAAGCTGTACAACACTGCGATTGTGTGCGCAGCTTGCCAACTTAGAGAAAACAGTACCTGACCACTCTCCTGCCTTTTCTATTCACATGAACATTCGATTGCAAGCTGTTTTGGACAACTTTCTTTCTCTTCTTGCAAAACACTCGGCAGACCTCCGTGCAGCCTCTAGAACACGATAGGATATGTTTTTTGTGCTGGCACAGTTTCTCCTTGCCAGACAGAGTGGAAAAGCTTTTTGCTAAGATGTAGACGAGAAGAGAGGCTAAAGACGAAGGTACGGTGCTCTGCAGAGCTAAGCACCGCTCTTGGGCTTCTTTCGGCAGAAGGCGCACACCGCAAAGCATTGTGAGCGGCAGAATCGTCTTTGCGCGAAGAAGCAGCTTCTTCGTCTCCGGGAGCCGGAGAGAGCGGCAACTTCGCAAAGGTGATGAAACAAGCTGTACAACACTGCGATTTTGTGCGCAGCTTGCCAACTGAGAGAAAACAGTACCTGAGCACTCTCCTGCCTTTTCTATTCACATGAACATTGGATTGCAAGCTGTTTTGGACAACTTTCTTTCTCTTCTTGCAAAACACTCGGCAGACCTCCGTGCAGCCTCTAGAACACGATGGGAGATGTTTTCTGTGCTGGCAGAGTTTCTCCTTGCCAGACAGAGTGGAAAAGCTTTTTGCTAAGATGTAGACGAGAAGAGAGGCTAAAGACGAAGGTACGGTGCTCTGCAGAGCTAAGCACCGCTCCCGGACCTCTTTCGGCAGAAGGCGCACACCGCAGAGCACTGTGAGCGGCAGAATCGTCTTTGCGCGAAGAAGCAGCTTCTTCGTCTCCGGGAGCCGGAGAGAGCGGCAACTTCGCAAAGGTGATGAAACAAGCTGTACAACACTGCCATTGTGTGCGCAGCTTGAAAACTGAAAGAAAACAGTACCTGAGCACTCTCCTGCCTTTTCTATTCACATGAACATTCGATTGCAAGCTGTTTTGGACAACTTTCTTTCTCTTCTTGCAAAACACTCGGCAGACCTCCGTGCAGCCTCTAGAACACGATGGGAGATGTTTTCTGTGCTGGCAGAGTTTCTCCTTGCCAGACAGAGTGGAAAAGCTTTTTGCTAAGATGTAGACGAGAAGAGAGGCTAAAGACGAAGGTACGGTGCTCTGCAGAGCTAAGCACCGCTCCCGGTTCTCTTTCGGCAGAAGGCGCACACCGCAGAGCACTGTGAGCGGCAGAATCGTCTTTGCGCGAAGAAGCAGCTTCTTCGTCTCCGGGAGCCGGAGAGAGCGGCAACTTCGCAAAGGTGATGAAACAAGCTGTACAACACTGCGATTGTGTGCGCAGCTTGCCAACTGAGAGAAAACAGTACCTGAGCACTCTCCTGCCTTTTCTATTCACATGAACATTGGATTGCAAGCTGTTTTGGACAACTTTCTTTCTCTTCTTGCAAAACACTCGGCAGACATCCGTGCAGCTTCTAGAACACGATAGGATATGTTTTTTGTGCTGGCACAGTTTCTCCTTGCCAGACAGAGTGGAAAAGCTTTTTGCTAAGATGTAGACGAGAAGAGAGGCTAAAGACGAAGGTACGGTGCTCTGCAGAGCTAAGCACCGCTCCCGGACCTCTTTCGGCAGAACTCGCACACCGCAGAGCACTGTGAGCGGCAGAATCGTCTTTGCGCGAAGAAGCAGCTTCTTCGTCTCCGGGAGCCGGAGAGAGCGGCAACTTCGCAAAGGTGATGAAACAAGCTGTACAACACTGCGATTGTGTGCGCAGCTTGCCAACTGAGAGAAAACAGTACCTGAGCACTCTCCTGCCTTTTCTATTCACATGAACATTGGATTGCAAGCTGTTTTGGACAACTTTCTTTCTCTTCTTGCAAAACACTCGGCAGACCTCCGTGCAGCCTCTAGAACACGATGGGAGATGTTTTCTGTGCTGGCAGAGTTTCTCCTTGCCAGACAGAGTGGAAAAGCTTTTTGCTAAGATGTAGACGAGAAGAGAGGCTAAAGACGAAGGTACGGTGCTCTGCAGAGCTAAGCACCGCTCCCAGACCTCTTTCGGCAGAAGGCACACACCGCAGAGCACTGTGAGCGGCAGAATCGTCTTTGCGCGAAGAAGCAGCTTCTTCGTCTCCGGGAGCCGGAGAGAGCGGCAACTTGGCAAAGGTGATGAAACAAGCTGTACAACACTGCGATTGTGTGCGCAGCTTGCCAACTGAGAGAAAACAGTACCTGAGCACTCTCCTGCCTTTTCTATTCACATGAACATTGGATTGCAAGCTGTTTTGAACAACTTTCTTTCTCTTCTTGCAAAACACTCGGCAGACCTCCGTGCAGCCTCTAGAACACTTTGGGAGATGTTTTCTGTGCTGGCAGAGTTTCTCCTTGCCAGACAGAGTGGAAAAGCTTTTTGCTAAGATGTAGACGAGAAGAGAGGCTAAAGACGAAGGTACGGTGCTCTGCAGAGCTAAGCACCGCTCCCGGACCTCTTTGGCCAGAAGGCGCACACCGCAGAGCACTGTGAGCGGCAGAATCGTCTTTGCGCGAAGAAGCAGCTTCTTCGTCTCCGGGAGCCGGAGAGAGCGGCAACTTCGCAAAGGTGATGAAACAAGCTGTACAACACTGCGATTGTGTGCGCAGCTTGCCAACTGAGAGAAAACAGTACCTGAGCACTCTCCTGCCTTTTCTATTCACATGAACATTGGATTGCAAGCTGTTTTGGACAACTTTCTTTCTCTTCTTGCAAAACACTCGGCAGACCTCCGTGCAGCTTCTAGAACACGATGGGAGATGTTTTCTGTGCTGGCACAGTTTCTCCTTGCCAGACAGAGTGGAAAAGCTTTTTGCTAAGATGTAGACGAGAAGAGAGGCTAAAGACGAAGGTACGGTGCTCTGCAGAGCTAAGCACCGCTCCCGGACCTCTTTCGGCAGAAGGCGCACACCGCAGAGCACTGTGAGCGGCAGAATCGTCTTTGCGCGAAGAAGCAGCTTCTTCGTCTCCGGGAGCCGGAGAGAGCGGCAACTTGGCAAAGGTGATGAAACAAGCTGTACAACACTGCGATTGTGTGCGCAGCTTGAAAACTGAGAGAAAACAGTACCTGACCACTCTCCTGCCTTTTCTATTCACATGAACATTGGATTGCAAGCTGTTTTGGACAACTTTCATTCTCTTCTTGCAAAACACTCGGCAGACCTCCGTGCAGCCTCTAGAACACGATGGGAGATGTTTTCTGTGCTGGCAGAGTTTCTGCTTGCCAGACAGAGTGGGAAAGCTTTTTGCTAAGATGTAGACGAGAAGAGAGGCTAAAGACGAAGGTACGGTGCTCTGCAGAGCTAAGCACCGCTCCCGGACCTCTTTCGGCAGAAGGCGCACACCGCAGAGCACTGTGAGCGGCAGAATCGTCTTTGCGCGAAGAAGCAGCTTCTTCGTCTCCGGGAGCCGGAGAGAGCGGCAACTTCGCAAAGGTGATGAAACAAGCTGTACAACACTGCGATTGTGTGCGCAGCTTGCCAACTGAGAGAAAACAGTACCTGAGCACTCTCCTGCCTTTTCTATTCACATGAACATTGGATTGCAAGCTGTTTTGGACAACTTTCTTTCTCTTCTTGCAAAACACTCGGCAGACCTCCGTGCAGCTTCTAGAACACGATGGGAGATGTTTTCTGTTCTGGCAGAGTTTCTCCTTGCCAGACAGAGTGGAAAAGCTTTTTGCTAAGATGTAGACGAGAAGAGAGGCTAAAGACGAAGGTACGGTGCTCTGCAGAGCTAAGCACCGCTCCCGGACCTCTTTCGGCAGAAGGCGCACACCGCAGAGCACTGTGAGCGGCAGAATCGTCTTTGCGCGAAGAAGCAGCTGCTTCGTCTCCGGGAGCCGGAGAGAGCGGCAACTTCGCAAAGGTGATGAAACAAGCTGTACAACACTGCGATTGTGTGCGCAGCTTGCCAACTGAGAGAAAACAGTACCTGAGCACTCTCCTGCCTTTTCTATTCACATGAACATTCGATTGCAAGCTGTTTTGGACAACTTTCTTTCTCTTCTCTCAAAACACTCGGCAGACCTCCGTGCAGCCTCTAGAACACGATGGGAGATGTTTTCTGTGCTGGCACAGTTTCTCCTTGCCAGACAGAGTGGAAAAGCTTTTTGCTAAGATGTAGACGAGAAGAGAGGCTAAAGACGAAGGTACGGTGCTCTGCAGAGCTAAGCACCGCTCCCGGACCTCTTTCGGCAGAAGGCGCACACCGCAGAGCACTGTGAGCGGCAGAATCGTCTTTGCGCGAAGAAGCAGCTTCTTCGTCTCCGGGAGCCGGAGAGAGCGGCAACTTCGCAAAGGTGATGAAACAAGCTGTACAACACTGCGATTGTGTGCGCAGCTTGCCAACTGAGAGAAAACAGTACCTGAGCACTCTCCTGCCTTTTCTATTCACATGAACATTGGATTGCAAGCTGTTTTGGACAACTTTCTTTCTCTTCTTGCAAAACACTCGGCAGACCTCCGTGCAGCCTCTAGAACAGGATGGGAGATGTTTTCTGTTCTGGCAGAGTTTCTCCTTGCCAGACTGAGTGGAAAAGCTTTTTGCTAAGATGTAGACGAGAAGAGAGGCTAAAGACGAAGGTACGGTGCTCTGCAGAGCTAAGCACCGCTCCCGGACCTCTTTCGGCAGAAGCCGCACACCGCAGAGCACTGTGAGCGGCAGAATCGTCTTTGCGCGAAGAAGCAGCTTCTTCGTCTCCGGGAGCCGGAGAGAGCGGCAACTTCGCAAAGGTGATGAAACAAGCTGTACAACACTGCGATTGTGTGCGCAGCTTGCCAACTGAGAGAAAACAGTACCTGACCACTCTCCTGCCTTTTCTATTCACATGAACATTGGATTGCAAGCTGTTTTGGACAACTTTCTTTCTCTTCTTGCAAAAGACTCGGCAGACCTCCGTGCAGCCTCTAGAACACGATGGGAGATGTTTTCTGTGCTGGCAGAGTTTCTCCTTGCCAGACAGAGTGGAAAAGCTTTTTGCTAAGATGTAGACGAGAAGAGAGGCTAAAGACGAATGTACGGTGCTCTGCAGAGCTAAGCACCGCTCCCAGACCTCTTTCGGCAGAAGGCGCACACCGCAGAGCACTGTGAGCGGCAGAATCGTCTTTGCGCGAAGAAGCAGCTTCTTCGTCTCCGGGAGCCGGAGAGAGCGGCAACTTCGCAAAGGTGATGAAACAAGCTGTACAACACTGCGATTGTGTGCGCAGCTTGCCAACTGAGAGAAAATAGTACCTGAGCACTCTCCTGCCTTTTCTATTCACATGAACATTGGATTGCAAGCTGTTTTGGACAACTTTCTTTCTCTTCTTGCAAAACACTCGGCAGACCTCCGTGCAGCTTCTAGAACACGATGGGAGATGTTTTCTGTTCTGGCAGAGTTTCTCCTTGCCAGACAGAGTGGAAAAGCTTTTTGCTAAGATGTAGACGAGAAGAGAGGCTAAAGACGAAGGTACGGTGCTCTGCAGAGCTAAGCACCGCTCCCGGACCTCTTTCGGCAGAAGCCGCACACCGCAGAGCACTGTGAGCGGCAGAATCGTCTTTGCGCGAAGAAGCAGCTTCTTCGTCTCCGGGAGCCGGAGAGAGCGGCAACTTCGCAAAGGTGATGAAACAAGCTGTACAACACTGCGATTGTGTGCGCAGCTTGCCAACTGAGAGAAAACAGTACCTGAGCACTCTCCTGCCTTTTCTATTCACATGAACATTGGATTGCAAGCTGTTTTGGACAACTTTCTTTCTCTTCTTGCAAAACACTCGGCAGACCTCCGTGCAGCTTCTAGAACACGATGGGAGATGTTTTCTGTTCTGGCAGAGTTTCTCCTTGCCAGACAGAGTGGAAAAGCTTTTTGCTAAGATGTAGACGAGAAGAGAGGCTAAAGACGAAGGTACGGTGCTCTGCAGAGCTAAGCACCGCTCCCGGACCTCTTTCGGCAGAAGGCGCACACCGCAGAGCACTGTGAGCGGCAGAATCGTCTTTGCGCGAAGAAGCAGCTTCTTCGTCTCCGGGAGCCGGAGAGAGCGGCAACTTCGCAAAGGTGATGAAACAAGCTGTACAACACTGCGATTGTGTGCGGAGCTTGAAAACTGAAAGAAAACAGTACCTGAGCACTCTCCTGCCTTTTCTATTCACATGAACATTCGATTGCAAGCTGTTTTGGACAACTTTCTTTCTCTTCTTGCAAAACACTCGGCAGACCTCCGTGCAGCCTCTAGAACACGATGGGAGATGTTTTCTGTGCTGGCAGAGTTTCTCCTTGCCAGACAGAGTGGAAAAGCTTTTTGCTAAGATGTAGACGAGAAGAGAGGCTAAAGACGAAGGTACGGTGCTCTGCAGAGCTAAGCACCGCTCCCGGACCTCTTTCGGCAGAAGGCGCACACCGCAGAGCACTGTGAGCGGCAGAATCGTCTTTGCGCGAAGAAGCAGCTTCTTCGTCTCCGGGAGCCGGAGAGAGCGGCAACTTCGCAAAGGTGATGAAACAAGCTGTACAACACTGCCATTGTGTGCGCAGCTTGAAAACTGAAAGAAAACAGTACCTGAGCACTCTCCTGCCTTTTCTATTCACATGAACATTGGATTGCAAGCTGTTTTGGACAACTTTCTTTCTCTTCTTGCAAAACACTCGGCAGACCTCCGTGCAGCCTCTAGAACACGATGGGAGATGTTTTCTGTGCTGGCACAGTTTCTCCTTGCCAGACAGAGTGGAAAAGCTTTTTGCTAAGATGTAGACGAGAAGAGAGGCTAAAGACGAAGGTACGGTGCTCTGCAGAGCTAAGCACCGCTCCCGGTTCTCTTTCGGCAGAAGGCGCACACCGCAGAGCACTGTGAGCGGCAGAATCGTCTTTGCGCGAAGAAGCAGCTTCTTCGTCTCCGGGAGCCGGAGAGAGCGGCAACTTCGCAAAGGTGATGAAACAAGCTGTACAACACTGCGATTGTGTGCGCAGCTTGCCAACTGAGAGAAAACAGTACCTGAGCACTCTCCTGCCTTTTCTATTCACATGAACATTGGATTGCAAGCTGTTTTGGACAACTTTCTTTCTCTTCTTGCAAAACACTCGGCAGACATCCGTGCAGCTTCTAGAACACGATAGGATATGTTTTTTGTGCTGGCACAGTTTCTCCTTGCCAGACAGAGTGGAAAAGCTTTTTGCTAAGATGTAGACGAGAAGAGAGGCTAAAGACGAAGGTACGGTGCTCTGCAGAGCTAAGCACCGCTCCCGGACCTCTTTCGGCAGAACTCGCACACCGCAGAGCACTGTGAGCGGCAGAATCGTCTTTGCGCGAAGAAGCAGCTTCTTCGTCTCCGGGAGCCGGAGAGAGCGGCAACTTCGCAAAGGTGATGAAACAAGCTGTACAACACTGCGATTGTGTGCGCAGCTTGCCAACTGAGAGAAAACAGTACCTGAGCACTCTCCTGCCTTTTCTATTCACATGAACATTGGATTGCAAGCTGTTTTGGACAACTTTCTTTCTCTTCTTGCAAAACACTCGGCAGACCTCCGTGCAGCCTCTAGAACACGATGGGAGATGTTTTCTGTGCTGGCAGAGTTTCTCCTTGCCAGACAGAGTGGAAAAGCTTTTTGCTAAGATGTAGACGAGAAGAGAGGCTAAAGACGAAGGTACGGTGCTCTGCAGAGCTAAGCACCGCTCCCAGACCTCTTTCGGCAGAAGGCACACACCGCAGAGCACTGTGAGCGGCAGAATCGTCTTTGCGCGAAGAAGCAGCTTCTTCGTCTCCGGGAGCCGGAGAGAGCGGCAACTTGGCAAAGGTGATGAAACAAGCTGTACAACACTGCGATTGTGTGCGCAGCTTGCCAACTGAGAGAAAACAGTACCTGAGCACTCTCCTGCCTTTTCTATTCACATGAACATTGGATTGCAAGCTGTTTTGAACAACTTTCTTTCTCTTCTTGCAAAACACTCGGCAGACCTCCGTGCAGCCTCTAGAACACTTTGGGAGATGTTTTCTGTGCTGGCAGAGTTTCTCCTTGCCAGACAGAGTGGAAAAGCTTTTTGCTAAGATGTAGACGAGAAGAGAGGCTAAAGACGAAGGTACGGTGCTCTGCAGAGCTAAGCACCGCTCCCGGACCTCTTTGGCCAGAAGGCGCACACCGCAGAGCACTGTGAGCGGCAGAATCGTCTTTGCGCGAAGAAGCAGCTTCTTCGTCTCCGGGAGCCGGAGAGAGCGGCAACTTCGCAAAGGTGATGAAACAAGCTGTACAACACTGCGATTGTGTGCGCAGCTTGCCAACTGAGAGAAAACAGTACCTGAGCACTCTCCTGCCTTTTCTATTCACATGAACATTGGATTGCAAGCTGTTTTGGACAACTTTCTTTCTCTTCTTGCAAAACACTCGGCAGACCTCCGTGCAGCTTCTAGAACACGATGGGAGATGTTTTCTGTGCTGGCACAGTTTCTCCTTGCCAGACAGAGTGGAAAAGCTTTTTGCTAAGATGTAGACGAGAAGAGAGGCTAAAGACGAAGGTACGGTGCTCTGCAGAGCTAAGCACCGCTCCCGGACCTCTTTCGGCAGAAGGCGCACACCGCAGAGCACTGTGAGCGGCAGAATCGTCTTTGCGCGAAGAAGCAGCTTCTTCGTCTCCGGGAGCCGGAGAGAGCGGCAACTTGGCAAAGGTGATGAAACAAGCTGTACAACACTGCGATTGTGTGCGCAGCTTGAAAACTGAGAGAAAACAGTACCTGACCACTCTCCTGCCTTTTCTATTCACATGAACATTGGATTGCAAGCTGTTTTGGACAACTTTCATTCTCTTCTTGCAAAACACTCGGCAGACCTCCGTGCAGCCTCTAGAACACGATGGGAGATGTTTTCTGTGCTGGCAGAGTTTCTGCTTGCCAGACAGAGTGGGAAAGCTTTTTGCTAAGATGTAGACGAGAAGAGAGGCTAAAGACGAAGGTACGGTGCTCTGCAGAGCTAAGCACCGCTCCCGGACCTCTTTCGGCAGAAGGCGCACACCGCAGAGCACTGTGAGCGGCAGAATCGTCTTTGCGCGAAGAAGCAGCTTCTTCGTCTCCGGGAGCCGGAGAGAGCGGCAACTTCGCAAAGGTGATGAAACAAGCTGTACAACACTGCGATTGTGTGCGCAGCTTGCCAACTGAGAGAAAACAGTACCTGAGCACTCTCCTGCCTTTTCTATTCACATGAACATTGGATTGCAAGCTGTTTTGGACAACTTTCTTTCTCTTCTTGCAAAACACTCGGCAGACCTCCGTGCAGCTTCTAGAACACGATGGGAGATGTTTTCTGTTCTGGCAGAGTTTCTCCTTGCCAGACAGAGTGGAAAAGCTTTTTGCTAAGATGTAGACGAGAAGAGAGGCTAAAGACGAAGGTACGGTGCTCTGCAGAGCTAAGCACCGCTCCCGGACCTCTTTCGGCAGAAGGCGCACACCGCAGAGCACTGTGAGCGGCAGAATCGTCTTTGCGCGAAGAAGCAGCTGCTTCGTCTCCGGGAGCCGGAGAGAGCGGCAACTTCGCAAAGGTGATGAAACAAGCTGTACAACACTGCGATTGTGTGCGCAGCTTGCCAACTGAGAGAAAACAGTACCTGAGCACTCTCCTGCCTTTTCTATTCACATGAACATTCGATTGCAAGCTGTTTTGGACAACTTTCTTTCTCTTCTCTCAAAACACTCGGCAGACCTCCGTGCAGCCTCTAGAACACGATGGGAGATGTTTTCTGTGCTGGCACAGTTTCTCCTTGCCAGACAGAGTGGAAAAGCTTTTTGCTAAGATGTAGACGAGAAGAGAGGCTAAAGACGAAGGTACGGTGCTCTGCAGAGCTAAGCACCGCTCCCGGACCTCTTTCGGCAGAAGGCGCACACCGCAGAGCACTGTGAGCGGCAGAATCGTCTTTGCGCGAAGAAGCAGCTTCTTCGTCTCCGGGAGCCGGAGAGAGCGGCAACTTCGCAAAGGTGATGAAACAAGCTGTACAACACTGCGATTGTGTGCGCAGCTTGCCAACTGAGAGAAAACAGTACCTGAGCACTCTCCTGCCTTTTCTATTCACATGAACATTGGATTGCAAGCTGTTTTGGACAACTTTCTTTCTCTTCTTGCAAAACACTCGGCAGACCTCCGTGCAGCCTCTAGAACAGGATGGGAGATGTTTTCTGTTCTGGCAGAGTTTCTCCTTGCCAGACTGAGTGGAAAAGCTTTTTGCTAAGATGTAGACGAGAAGAGAGGCTAAAGACGAAGGTACGGTGCTCTGCAGAGCTAAGCACCGCTCCCGGACCTCTTTCGGCAGAAGCCGCACACCGCAGAGCACTGTGAGCGGCAGAATCGTCTTTGCGCGAAGAAGCAGCTTCTTCGTCTCCGGGAGCCGGAGAGAGCGGCAACTTCGCAAAGGTGATGAAACAAGCTGTACAACACTGCGATTGTGTGCGCAGCTTGCCAACTGAGAGAAAACAGTACCTGACCACTCTCCTGCCTTTTCTATTCACATGAACATTGGATTGCAAGCTGTTTTGGACAACTTTCTTTCTCTTCTTGCAAAAGACTCGGCAGACCTCCGTGCAGCCTCTAGAACACGATGGGAGATGTTTTCTGTGCTGGCAGAGTTTCTCCTTGCCAGACAGAGTGGAAAAGCTTTTTGCTAAGATGTAGACGAGAAGAGAGGCTAAAGACGAATGTACGGTGCTCTGCAGAGCTAAGCACCGCTCCCAGACCTCTTTCGGCAGAAGGCGCACACCGCAGAGCACTGTGAGCGGCAGAATCGTCTTTGCGCGAAGAAGCAGCTTCTTCGTCTCCGGGAGCCGGAGAGAGCGGCAACTTCGCAAAGGTGATGAAACAAGCTGTACAACACTGCGATTGTGTGCGCAGCTTGCCAACTTAGAGAAAACAGTACCTGACCACTCTCCTGCCTTTTCTATTCACATGAACATTCGATTGCAAGCTGTTTTGGACAACTTTCTTTCTCTTCTTGCAAAACACTCGGCAGACCTCCGTGCAGCCTCTAGAACACGATAGGATATGTTTTTTGTGCTGGCACAGTTTCTCCTTGCCAGACAGAGTGGAAAAGCTTTTTGCTAAGATGTAGACGAGAAGAGAGGCTAAAGACGAAGGTACGGTGCTCTGCAGAGCTAAGCACCGCTCTTGGGCTTCTTTCGGCAGAAGGCGCACACCGCAAAGCATTGTGAGCGGCAGAATCGTCTTTGCGCGAAGAAGCAGCTTCTTCGTCTCCGGGAGCCGGAGAGAGCGGCAACTTCGCAAAGGTGATGAAACAAGCTGTACAACACTGCGATTTTGTGCGCAGCTTGCCAACTGAGAGAAAACAGTACCTGAGCACTCTCCTGCCTTTTCTATTCACATGAACATTGGATTGCAAGCTGTTTTGGACAACTTTCTTTCTCTTCTTGCAAAACACTCGGCAGACCTCCGTGCAGCCTCTAGAACACGATGGGAGATGTTTTCTGTGCTGGCAGAGTTTCTCCTTGCCAGACAGAGTGGAAAAGCTTTTTGCTAAGATGTAGACGAGAAGAGAGGCTAAAGACGAAGGTACGGTGCTCTGCAGAGCTAAGCACCGCTCCCGGACCTCTTTCGGCAGAAGGCGCACACCGCAGAGCACTGTGAGCGGCAGAATCGTCTTTGCGCGAAGAAGCAGCTTCTTCGTCTCCGGGAGCCGGAGAGAGCGGCAACTTCGCAAAGGTGATGAAACAAGCTGTACAACACTGCCATTGTGTGCGCAGCTTGAAAACTGAAAGAAAACAGTACCTGAGCACTCTCCTGCCTTTTCTATTCACATGAACATTCGATTGCAAGCTGTTTTGGACAACTTTCTTTCTCTTCTTGCAAAACACTCGGCAGACCTCCGTGCAGCCTCTAGAACACGATGGGAGATGTTTTCTGTGCTGGCAGAGTTTCTCCTTGCCAGACAGAGTGGAAAAGCTTTTTGCTAAGATGTAGACGAGAAGAGAGGCTAAAGACGAAGGTACGGTGCTCTGCAGAGCTAAGCACCGCTCCCGGTTCTCTTTCGGCAGAAGGCGCACACCGCAGAGCACTGTGAGCGGCAGAATCGTCTTTGCGCGAAGAAGCAGCTTCTTCGTCTCCGGGAGCCGGAGAGAGCGGCAACTTCGCAAAGGTGATGAAACAAGCTGTACAACACTGCGATTGTGTGCGCAGCTTGCCAACTGAGAGAAAACAGTACCTGAGCACTCTCCTGCCTTTTCTATTCACATGAACATTGGATTGCAAGCTGTTTTGGACAACTTTCTTTCTCTTCTTGCAAAACACTCGGCAGACATCCGTGCAGCTTCTAGAACACGATAGGATATGTTTTTTGTGCTGGCACAGTTTCTCCTTGCCAGACAGAGTGGAAAAGCTTTTTGCTAAGATGTAGACGAGAAGAGAGGCTAAAGACGAAGGTACGGTGCTCTGCAGAGCTAAGCACCGCTCCCGGACCTCTTTCGGCAGAACTCGCACACCGCAGAGCACTGTGAGCGGCAGAATCGTCTTTGCGCGAAGAAGCAGCTTCTTCGTCTCCGGGAGCCGGAGAGAGCGGCAACTTCGCAAAGGTGATGAAACAAGCTGTACAACACTGCGATTGTGTGCGCAGCTTGCCAACTGAGAGAAAACAGTACCTGAGCACTCTCCTGCCTTTTCTATTCACATGAACATTGGATTGCAAGCTGTTTTGGACAACTTTCTTTCTCTTCTTGCAAAACACTCGGCAGACCTCCGTGCAGCCTCTAGAACACGATGGGAGATGTTTTCTGTGCTGGCAGAGTTTCTCCTTGCCAGACAGAGTGGAAAAGCTTTTTGCTAAGATGTAGACGAGAAGAGAGGCTAAAGACGAAGGTACGGTGCTCTGCAGAGCTAAGCACCGCTCCCAGACCTCTTTCGGCAGAAGGCACACACCGCAGAGCACTGTGAGCGGCAGAATCGTCTTTGCGCGAAGAAGCAGCTTCTTCGTCTCCGGGAGCCGGAGAGAGCGGCAACTTGGCAAAGGTGATGAAACAAGCTGTACAACACTGCGATTGTGTGCGCAGCTTGCCAACTGAGAGAAAACAGTACCTGAGCACTCTCCTGCCTTTTCTATTCACATGAACATTGGATTGCAAGCTGTTTTGAACAACTTTCTTTCTCTTCTTGCAAAACACTCGGCAGACCTCCGTGCAGCCTCTAGAACACTTTGGGAGATGTTTTCTGTGCTGGCAGAGTTTCTCCTTGCCAGACAGAGTGGAAAAGCTTTTTGCTAAGATGTAGACGAGAAGAGAGGCTAAAGACGAAGGTACGGTGCTCTGCAGAGCTAAGCACCGCTCCCGGACCTCTTTCGGCAGAAGGCGCACACCGCAGAGCACTGTGAGCGGCAGAATCGTCTTTGCGCGAAGAAGCAGCTTCTTCGTCTCCGGGAGCCGGAGAGAGCGGCAACTTGGCAAAGGTGATGAAACAAGCTGTACAACACTGCGATTGTGTGCGCAGCTTGCCAACTGAGAGAAAACAGTACCTGAGCACTCTCCTGCCTTTTCTATTCACATGAACATTGGATTGCAAGCTGTTTTGGACAACTTTCTTTCTCTTCTTGCAAAACACTCGGCAGACCTCCGTGCAGCTTCTAGAACACGATGGGAGATGTTTTCTGTGCTGGCACAGTTTCTCCTTGCCAGACAGAGTGGAAAAGCTTTTTGCTAAGATGTAGACGAGAAGAGAGGCTAAAGACGAAGGTACGGTGCTCTGCAGAGCTAAGCACCGCTCCCGGACCTCTTTCGGCAGAAGGCGCACACCGCAGAGCACTGTGAGCGGCAGAATCGTCTTTGCGCGAAGAAGCAGCTTCTTCGTCTCCGGGAGCCGGAGAGAGCGGCAACTTGGCAAAGGTGATGAAACAAGCTGTACAACACTGCGATTGTGTGCGCAGCTTGAAAACTGAGAGAAAACAGTACCTGACCACTCTCCTGCCTTTTCTATTCACATGAACATTGGATTGCAAGCTGTTTTGGACAACTTTCATTCTCTTCTTGCAAAACACTCGGCAGACCTCCGTGCAGCCTCTAGAACACGATGGGAGATGTTTTCTGTGCTGGCAGAGTTTCTGCTTGCCAGACAGAGTGGGAAAGCTTTTTGCTAAGATGTAGACGAGAAGAGAGGCTAAAGACGAAGGTACGGTGCTCTGCAGAGCTAAGCACCGCTCCCGGACCTCTTTCGGCAGAAGGCGCACACCGCAGAGCACTGTGAGCGGCAGAATCGTCTTTGCGCGAAGAAGCAGCTTCTTCGTCTCCGGGAGCCGGAGAGAGCGGCAACTTCGCAAAGGTGATGAAACAAGCTGTACAACACTGCGATTGTGTGCGCAGCTTGCCAACTGAGAGAAAACAGTACCTGAGCACTCTCCTGCCTTTTCTATTCACATGAACATTGGATTGCAAGCTGTTTTGGACAACTTTCTTTCTCTTCTTGCAAAACACTCGGCAGACCTCCGTGCAGCTTCTAGAACACGATGGGAGATGTTTTCTGTTCTGGCAGAGTTTCTCCTTGCCAGACAGAGTGGAAAAGCTTTTTGCTAAGATGTAGACGAGAAGAGAGGCTAAAGACGAAGGTACGGTGCTCTGCAGAGCTAAGCACCGCTCCCGGACCTCTTTCGGCAGAAGGCGCACACCGCAGAGCACTGTGAGCGGCAGAATCGTCTTTGCGCGAAGAAGCAGCTGCTTCGTCTCCGGGAGCCGGAGAGAGCGGCAACTTCGCAAAGGTGATGAAACAAGCTGTACAACACTGCGATTGTGTGCGCAGCTTGCCAACTGAGAGAAAACAGTACCTGAGCACTCTCCTGCCTTTTCTATTCACATGAACATTCGATTGCAAGCTGTTTTGGACAACTTTCTTTCTCTTCTCTCAAAACACTCGGCAGACCTCCGTGCAGCCTCTAGAACACGATGGGAGATGTTTTCTGTGCTGGCACAGTTTCTCCTTGCCAGACAGAGTGGAAAAGCTTTTTGCTAAGATGTAGACGAGAAGAGAGGCTAAAGACGAAGGTACGGTGCTCTGCAGAGCTAAGCACCGCTCCCGGACCTCTTTCGGCAGAAGGCGCACACCGCAGAGCACTGTGAGCGGCAGAATCGTCTTTGCGCGAAGAAGCAGCTTCTTCGTCTCCGGGAGCCGGAGAGAGCGGCAACTTCGCAAAGGTGATGAAACAAGCTGTACAACACTGCGATTGTGTGCGCAGCTTGCCAACTGAGAGAAAACAGTACCTGAGCACTCTCCTGCCTTTTCTATTCACATGAACATTGGATTGCAAGCTGTTTTGGACAACTTTCTTTCTCTTCTTGCAAAACACTCGGCAGACCTCCGTGCAGCCTCTAGAACAGGATGGGAGATGTTTTCTGTTCTGGCAGAGTTTCTCCTTGCCAGACTGAGTGGAAAAGCTTTTTGCTAAGATGTAGACGAGAAGAGAGGCTAAAGACGAAGGTACGGTGCTCTGCAGAGCTAAGCACCGCTCCCGGACCTCTTTCGGCAGAAGCCGCACACCGCAGAGCACTGTGAGCGGCAGAATCGTCTTTGCGCGAAGAAGCAGCTTCTTCGTCTCCGGGAGCCGGAGAGAGCGGCAACTTCGCAAAGGTGATGAAACAAGCTGTACAACACTGCGATTGTGTGCGCAGCTTGCCAACTGAGAGAAAACAGTACCTGACCACTCTCCTGCCTTTTCTATTCACATGAACATTGGATTGCAAGCTGTTTTGGACAACTTTCTTTCTCTTCTTGCAAAAGACTCGGCAGACCTCCGTGCAGCCTCTAGAACACGATGGGAGATGTTTTCTGTGCTGGCAGAGTTTCTCCTTGCCAGACAGAGTGGAAAAGCTTTTTGCTAAGATGTAGACGAGAAGAGAGGCTAAAGACGAATGTACGGTGCTCTGCAGAGCTAAGCACCGCTCCCAGACCTCTTTCGGCAGAAGGCGCACACCGCAGAGCACTGTGAGCGGCAGAATCGTCTTTGCGCGAAGAAGCAGCTTCTTCGTCTCCGGGAGCCGGAGAGAGCGGCAACTTCGCAAAGGTGATGAAACAAGCTGTACAACACTGCCATTGTGTGCGCAGCTTGCCAACTGAGAGAAAATAGTACCTGAGCACTCTCCTGCCTTTTCTATTCACATGAACATTGGATTGCAAGCTGTTTTGGACAACTTTCTTTCTCTTCTTGCAAAACACTCGGCAGACCTCCGTGCAGCTTCTAGAACACGATGGGAGATGTTTTCTGTTCTGGCAGAGTTTCTCCTTGCCAGACAGAGTGGAAAAGCTTTTTGCTAAGATGTAGACGAGAAGAGAGGCTAAAGACGAAGGTACGGTGCTCTGCAGAGCTAAGCACCGCTCCCGGACCTCTTTCGGCAGAAGCCGCACACCGCAGAGCACTGTGAGCGGCAGAATCGTCTTTGCGCGAAGAAGCAGCTTCTTCGTCTCCGGGAGCCGGAGAGAGCGGCAACTTCGCAAAGGTGATGAAACAAGCTGTACAACACTGCGATTGTGTGCGCAGCTTGAAAACTGAGAGAAAACAGTACCTGACCACTCTCCTGCCTTTTCTATTCACATGAATATTCGATTGCAAGCTGTTTTGGACAACTTTCTTTCTCTTCTTGCAAAAGACTCGGCAGACCTCCGTGCAGCCTCTAGAACACGATGGGAGATGTTTTCTGTTCTGGCAGAGTTTCTGCTTGCCAGACAGAGTGGAAAAGCTTTTTGCTAAGATGTAGACGAGAAGAGAGGCTAAAGACGAAGGTACGGTGCTCTGCAGAGCTAAGCACCGCTCCCGGACCTCTTTCGGCAGAAGGCGCACACCGCAGAGCACTGTGAGCGGCAGAATCGTCTTTGCGCGAAGAAGCAGCTTCTTCGTCTCCGGGAGCCGGAGAGAGCGGCAACTTCGCAAAGGTGATGAAACAAGCTGTACAACACTGCGATTGTGTGCGCAGTTTGAAAATTGAGAGAAAACAGTACCTGAGCACTCTCCTGCCTTTTCTATTCACATGAACATTGGATTGCAAGCTGTTTTGGACAACATTCTTTCTCTTCTTGCAAAACTCTCGGCAGACCTACGTGCGGCTTCCAGAACCCGATGGGAGATGTTTTCTGTGCTGGCACAGTTTCTCCTTGCCAGACAGAGTGGAAAAGCTTTTTGCTAAGATGTAGACGAGAAGAGAGGCTAAAGACGAAGGTACGGTGCTCTGCAGAGCTAAGCACCGCTCTTGGGCTTCTTTCGGCAGAAGGCGCACACCGCAAAGCATTGTGAGCGGCAGAATCGTCTTTGCGCGAAGAAGCAGCTTCTTCGTCTCCGGGAGCCGGAGAGAGCGGCAACTTCGCAAAGGTGATGAAACAAGCTGTACAACACTGCGATTGTGTGCGCAGCTTGCCAACTGAGAGAAAACAGTACCTGACCACTCTCCTGCCTTTTCTAGTCACATGAACATTGGATTGCAAGCTGTTTTGGACAACTTTCTTTCTCTTCTTGCAAAACACTCGGCAGACCTCCGTGCAGCCTCTAGAACACGATGGGAGATGTTTTCTGTGCTGGCACAGTTTCTCCTTGCCAGACAGAGTGGAAAAGCTTTTTGCTAAGATGTAGACGAGAAGAGAGGCTAAAGACGAAGGTACGGTGCTCTGCAGAGCTAAGCACCGCTCCCGGACCTCTTTCGGCAGAAGGCGCACACCGCAGAGCACTGTGAGCGGCAGAATCGTCTTTGCGCGAAGAAGCAGCTTCTTCGTCTCCGGGAGCCGGAGAGAGCGGCAACTTCGCAAAGGTGATGAAACAAGCTGTACAACACTGCGATTGTGTGCGCAGCTTGCCAACTGAGAGAAAACAGTACCTGACCACTCTCCTGCCTTTTCTATTCACATGAACATTGGATTGCAAGCTGTTTTGGACAACTTTCTTTCTCTTCTTGCAAAACACTCGGCAGACATCCGTGCAGCTTCTAGAACACGATAGGATATGTTTTTTGTGCTGGCACAGTTTCTCCTTGCCAGACAGAGTGGAAAAGCTTTTTGCTAAGATGTAGACGAGAAGAGAGGCTAAAGACGAAGGTACGGTGCTCTGCAGAGCTAAGCACCGCTCCCGGACCTCTTTCGGCAGAAGGCGCACACCGCAGAGCACTGTGAGCGGCAGAATCGTCTTTGCGCGAAGAAGCAGCTTCTTCGTCTCCGGGAGCCGGAGAGAGCGGCAACTTCGCAAAGGTGATGAAACAAGCTGTACAACACTGCGATTGTGTGCGCAGCTTGCCAACTGAGAGAAAACAGTACCTGAGCACTCTCCTGCCTTTTCTATTCACATGAACATTGGATTGCAAGCTGTTTTGGACAACTTTCTTTCTCTTCTTGCAAAACACTCGGCAGACCTCCGTGCAGCCTCTAGAACACGATGGGAGATGTTTTCTGTGCTGGCAGAGTTTCTCCTTGCCAGACAGAGTGGAAAAGCTTTTTGCTAAGATGTAGACGAGAAGAGAGGCTAAAGACGAAGGTACGGTGCTCTGCAGAGCTAAGCACCGCTCCCGGACCTCTTTCGGCAGAAGGCGCACACCGCAGAGCACTGTGAGCGGCAGAATCGTCTTTGCGCGAAGAAGCAGCTTCTTCGTCTCCGGGAGCCGGAGAGAGCGGCAACTTCGCAAAGGTGATGAAACAAGCTGTACAACACTGCGATTGTGTGCGCAGCTTGCCAACTGAGAGAAAACAGTACCTGAGCACTCTCCTGCCTTTTCTATTCACATGAACATTGGATTGCAAGCTGTTTTGGACAACTTTCTTTCTCTTCTTGCAAAAGACTCGGCAGACCTCCGTGCAGCCTCTAGAACACGATGGGAGATGTTTTCTGTGCTGGCAGAGTTTCTCCTTGCCAGACAGAGTGGAAAAGCTTTTTGCTAAGATGTAGACGAGAAGAGAGGCTAAAGACGAATGTACGGTGCTCTGCAGAGCTAAGCACCGCTCCCAGACCTCTTTCGGCAGAAGGCACACACCGCAGAGCACTGTGAGCGGCAGAATCGTCTTTGCGCGAAGAAGCAGCTTCTTCGTCTCCGGGAGCCGGAGAGAGCGGCAACTTCGCAAAGGTGATGAAACAAGCTGTACAACACTGCGATTGTGTGCGCAGCTTGCCAACTGAGAGAAAATAGTACCTGAGCACTCTCCTGCCTTTTCTATTCACATGAACATTGGATTGCAAGCTGTTTTGGACAACTTTCTTTCTCTTCTTGCAAAACACTCGGCAGACCTCCGTGCAGCTTCTAGAACACGATGGGAGATGTTTTCTGTTCTGGCAGAGTTTCTCCTTGCCAGACAGAGTGGAAAAGCTTTTTGCTAAGATGTAGACGAGAAGAGAGGCTAAAGACGAAGGTACGGTGCTCTGCAGAGCTAAGCACCGCTCCCGGACCTCTTTCGGCAGAAGCCGCACACCGCAGAGCACTGTGAGCGGCAGAATCGTCTTTGCGCGAAGAAGCAGCTTCTTCGTCTCCGGGAGCCGGAGAGAGCGGCAACTTCGCAAAGGTGATGAAACAAGCTGTACAACACTGCGATTGTGTGCGCAGCTTGAAAACTGAGAGAAAACAGTACCTGACCACTCTCCTGCCTTTTCTATTCACATGAATATTCGATTGCAAGCTGTTTTGGACAACTTTCTTTCTCTTCTTGCAAAAGACTCGGCAGACCTCCGTGCAGCCTCTAGAACACGATGGGAGATGTTTTCTGTGCTGGCAGAGTTTCTGCTTGCCAGACAGAGTGGAAAAGCTTTTTGCTAAGATGTAGACGAGAAGAGAGGCTAAAGACGAAGGTACGGTGCTCTGCAGAGCTAAGCACCGCTCCCGGACCTCTTTCGGCAGAAGGCGCACACCGCAGAGCACTGTGAGCGGCAGAATCGTCTTTGCGCGAAGAAGCAGCTTCTTCGTCTCCGGGAGCCGGAGAGAGCGGCAACTTCGCAAAGGTGATGAAACAAGCTGTACAACACTGCGATTGTGTGCGCAGTTTGAAAATTGAGAGAAAACAGTACCTGAGCACTCTCCTGCCTTTTCTATTCACATGAACATTGGATTGCAAGCTGTTTTGGACAACATTCTTTCTCTTCTTGCAAAACTCTCGGCAGACCTACGTGCGGCTTCCAGAACCCGATGGGAGATGTTTTCTGTGCTGGCACAGTTTCTTCTTGCCAGACAGAGTGGAAAAGCTTTTTGCTAAGATGTAGACGAGAAGAGAGGCTAAAGACGAAGGTACGGTGCTCTGCAGAGCTAAGCACCGCTCCCGGACCTCTTTCGGCAGAAGGCGCACACCGCAGAGCACTGTGAGCGGCAGAATCGTCTTTGCGCGAAGAAGCAGCTTCTTCGTCTCCGGGAGCCGGAGAGAGCGGCAACTTCGCGAAGGTGATGAAACAAGCTGTACAACACTGCCATTGTGTGCGGAGCTTGAAAACTGAAAGAAAACAGTACCGGAGCACTCTCCTGCCTTTTCTATTCACATGAACATTCGATTGCAAGCTGTTTTGGACAACTTTCTTTCTCTTCTTGCAAAACACTCGGCAGACCTCCGTGCAGCCTCTAGAACACGATGGGAGATGTTTTCTGTGCTGGCACAGTTTCTCCTTGCCAGACAGAGTGGAAAAGCTTTTTGCTAAGATGTAGACGAGAAGAGAGGCTAAAGACGAAGGTACGGTGCTCTGCAGAGCTAAGCACCGCTCCCGGACCTCTTTCGGCAGAAGGCGCACACCGCAGAGCACTGTGAGCGGCAGAATCGTCTTTGCGCGAAGAAGCAGCTTCTTCGTCTCCGGGAGCCGGAGAGAGCGGCAACTTCGCAAAGGTGATGAAACAAGCTGTACAACACTGCCATTGTGTGCGCAGCTTGAAAACTGAAAGAAAACAGTACCTGAGCACTCTCCTGCCTTTTCTATTCACATGAACATTGGATTGCAAGCTGTTTTGGACAACTTTCTTTCTCTTCTTGCAAAACACTCGGCAGACCTCCGTGCAGCCTCTAGAACACGATGGGAGATGTTTTTTGTGCTGGCACAGTTTCTCCTTGCCAGACAGAGTGGAAAAGCTTTTTGCTAAGATGTAGACGAGAAGAGAGGCTAAAGACGAAAGTACGGTGCTCTGCAGAGCTAAGCACCGCTCCCGGTTCTCTTTCGGCAGAAGGCGCACACCGCAGAGCACTGTGAGCGGCAGAATCGTCTTTGCGCGAAGAAGCAGCTTCTTCGTCTCCGGGAGCCGGAGAGAGCGGCAACTTCGCAAAGGTGATGAAACAAGCTGTACAACACTGCGATTGTGTGCGCAGCTTGCCAACTGAGAGAAAACAGTACCTGAGCACTCTCCTGCCTTTTCTATTCACATGAACATTCGATTGCAAGCTGTTTTGGACAACTTTCTTTCTCTTCTTGCAAAACACTCGGCAGACCTCCGTGCAGCCTCTAGAACACGATAGGATATGTTTTTTGTGCTGGCACAGTTTCTCCTTGCCAGACAGAGTGGAAAAGCTTTTTGCTAAGATGTAGACGAGAAGAGAGGCTAAAGACGAAGGTACGGTGCTCTGCAGAGCTAAGCACCGCTCTTGGGCTTCTTTCGGCAGAAGGCGCACACCGCAAAGCATTGTGAGCGGCAGAATCGTCTTTGCCCGAAGAAGCAGCTTCTTCGTCTCCGGGAGCCGGAGAGAGTGGCAACTTCGCAAAGGTGATGAAACAAGCTGTACAACACTGCGATTGTGTGCGCAGCTTGCCAACTGAGAGAAAACAGTACCTGAGCACTCTCCTGCCTTTTCTAGTCACATGAACATTGGATTGCAAGCTGTTTTGGACAACTTTCTTTCTCTTCTTGCAAAACACTCGGCAGACCTCCGTGCAGCCTCTAGAACACGATGGGAGATGTTTTCTGTGCTGGCA
>NW_026536206.1:0-162874 GCF_028551555.1 Melozone crissalis
GGGAGCGGTGCTTAGCTCTGCAGAGCACCGTACCTTCGTCTTTAGCCTCTCTTCTCGTCTACATCTTAGCAAAAAGCTTTTCCACTCTGTCTGGCAAGGAGAAACTGTGCCAGCACAAAAAACATCTCCCATCCTGTTCTAGAGGCTGCACGGACGTCTGCCGAGTGTTTTGCAAGAAGAGAAAGAAAGTTGTTGAAAACAGCTTGCAATCGAATGTTCATGTGAATAGAAAAGGCAGGAGAGTGGTCAGGTACTGTTTTCTCTCAGTTGGCAAGCTGCGCACAAAATCGCAGTGTTGTACAGCTTGTTTCATCACCTTTGCGAAGCTGCCGCTCTCTCCGGCTCCCGGAGACGAAGAAGCTGCGTTTTCGCGCAAAGACGATTCTGCCGCTCACAGTGCTCTGCGGTGTGCGGCTTCTGCCGAAAGAGGTCCGGGAGCGGTGCTTATCTCTGCAGAGCACCGTACCTTCGTCTTTAGCCTCTCTTCTCGTCTACATCTTAGCAAAAAGCTTTTCCACTCTGTCTGGCAAGGAGAAACTGTGCCAGCACAGAAAACATCTCCCATCGTGTTCTAGAGGCTGCACGGAGGTCTGCCGAGTGTTTTGCAAGAAGAGAAAGAAAGTTGTCCAAAACAGCTTGCAATCGAATGTTCATGTGAATAGAAAAGGCAGGAGAGTGGTCAGGTACTGTTTTCTCTCAGTTGGCAAGCTGCGCACACAATCGCAGTGTTGTACAGCTTGTTTCATCACCTTTGCGAAGTTGCCGCTCTCTCCGCCTCCCGGAGACGAAGAAGCTGCTTCTTCGCGCAAAGACGATTCTGCCGCTCACAGTGCTCTGCGGTGTGCGCCTTCTGCCGAAAGAGGTCCGGGAGCGGTTCTTAGCTCTGCAGAGCACCGTACCTTCGTCTTTAGCCTCTCTTCTCGTCTATATCTTAGCAAAAATCTTTTCCACTCTGTCTGGCTAGGAGAAACTGTGCCAGCACAAAAAACATCTCCCATCGTGTTCTAGAGGCTGCACGGAGGTCTGCCGAGTGTTTTGCAAGAAGAGAAAGAACGTTGTCCAAAACAGCTTGCAATCGAATGTTCATGTGATTAGAAAATGCAGGAAAGTGGTCAGGTACTGTTTTCTCTCAGTTGGCAAGCTGCACACACAATCGCAGTGTTGTACAGCTTGTTTCATCACCTTTGCGAAGTTGCCGCTCTCTCCGGCTCCCGGAGACGAAGAAGCTGCTTCTTCGCGCAAAGACGATTCTGCCGCTCACAGTGCTCTGCGGTGTGCGCCTTCTGCCGAAAGAGGCCCGGGAGCGGTGCTTAGCTCTGCAGAGCACCGTACCTTCGTCTTTAGCCTCTCTTCTCGTCTACATCTAAGCAAAACGCTTTTCCACTCTGTCTGGCAAGGAGAAACTGTGCCCGCACAAAAAACATCTCCAATCGTATTCTAGAGGCTGCACGGAGGTCTGCCGAGTGTTTTGCAAGAAGAGAAAGAAAGTTGTCCAAAACAGCTTCCAATCGAATGTTCATGTGAATAGAAAAGGCAGGAGAGTGGTCAGGTACTGTTTTCTCTCAGTTGGCAAGCTGCGCACACAATCGCAGTGTTGTACAGCTTGTTTCATCACCTTTGCGAAGCTGCCGCTCTCTCCGGCTCCCGGAGACGAAGAAGCAGCTGCTTCGCGCAAAGACCATTCTGCCGCTCACAGTGCTCTGCAGTGTGTGTCTTCTGCCGAAAGAGGCCCGGATGCTGTGCTTAGCTCTGCAGAGCACCGTACCTTCGTCTTTAGCCTCTCTTCTCGTCTACATCTTAGCAAAAACCTTTTCCACTCTGTCTGGCAAGGAGAAACTGTGCCAGCACAGAAAACATCTCCCATCGTGTTCTAGAGGCTGCACGGAGGTCTGCCGAGTGTTTTGCAAGAAGAGAAAGAAAGTTGTCCAAAACAGCTTGCAATCGACTGTTCAAGTGAATAGAAAAGGCAGGAGAGTGGTCAGGTACTGTTTTCTCTCAGTTGGCAAGCTGCGCACACAATCGCAGTGTTGTACAGCTTGTTTCATCACCTTTGCGAAGCTGCCGCTCTCTCCGGCTCCCGGAGACGAAGAAGCTGCTTCTTCGCGCAAAGACGATTCTGCCGCTCACAGTGCTCTGCAGTGTGTGTCTTCTGCCGAAAGAGGCCCGGGAGCTGTGCTTAGCTCTGCAGAGCACCGTACCTTCGTCTTTAGCCTCTCTTCTTGTCTACATCTTAGCAAAAAGCTTTTCCACTCTGTCTGGCAAGGAGAAACTTCGCCAGCACTGAAAACATCTCCCATCGTGTTCTAGAAGCTGCACGGAGGTCTGCCGAGTGTTTTGCAAGAAGAGAAAGAAAGTTGTCCAAAACAGCTTGCAATCGAATGTTCATGTGAATAGAAAAGGCAGGAGAGTGGTCAGGTACTGTTTTCTCTCAGTTGGCAAGCTGCGCACACAATCGCAGTGTTGTACAGCTTGTTTCATCACCTTTGCGAAGCTGCCGCTCTCTCCGGCTTTCGGAGACGAAGAAGCTGCTTCTTCGCGCAAAGACGATTCTGCCGCTCACAGTGCTCTGCAGAGTGCGCCTTCTGCCGAAAGAGGTCCGGGAGCGGTGCTTAGCTCTGCAGAGCACCGTACCTTCGTCTTTAGCCTCTCTTCTCGTCTACATCTTAGCAAAAAGCTTTTCCACTCTGTCTGGCAAGGAGAAACTGTGCCAGCACAAAAAACATCTCCCATCGTGTTCTGGAGGCTGCACGGAGGTCTGCCGAGTGTTTTGCAAGAAGAGAAAGAAAGTTGTCCAAAACAGCTTGCAATCGAATGTTCATGTGAATAGAAAAGGCAGGAGAGTGGTCAGGTACTGTTTTCTCTCAGTTGGCAAGCTGCGCACACAATCGCAGTGTTGTACAGCTTGTTTCATCACCCTTGCGAAGCTGCCGCTCTCTCCGGCTCCCGGAGACGAAGAAGCTGCTTCTTCGCGCAAAGACGATTCTGCCGCTCACAGTGCTCTGCGGTGTGCGCCTTCTGCCGAAAGAGGCCCGGGAGCTGTGCTTAGCTCTGCAGAGCACCGTACCTTCGTCTTTAGCCTCTCTTCTCGTCTACATGTTAGCAAAAAGCTTTTCCACTCTGTCTGGCAAGGAGAAACTGTGCCAGCACAAAAAACATCTCCATTCGTGTTCTAGAGGCTGCACGGAGGCCTGCCGAGTGTTTTGCAAGAAGAGAAAGAAAGTTGTCCAAAACAGCTTGCAATCGAATGTTCATGTGAATAGAAAAGGCAGGAGAGTGGTCAGGTACTGTTTTCTCTCAGTTGGCAAGCTGCGCACACAATCGCAGTGTTGTACAGCTTGTTTCATCACCTTTGCGAAGCTGCCGCTCTCTCCGGCTCCCGGAGACGAAGAAGCTGCGTTTTCGCGCAAAGACGATTCTGCCGCTCACAGTGCTCTGCGGTGTGCGCCTTCTGCCGAAAGAGGTCCGGGAGCGGTGCTTATCTCTGCAGAGCACCGTACCTTCGTCTTTAGCCTCTCTTCTCGTCTACATCTTAGCAAAAAGCTTTTCCACTCTGTCTGGCAAGGAGAAACTGTGCCAGCACAGAAAACATCTCCCATCGTGTTCTAGAGGCTGCACGGAGGTCTGCCGAGTGTTTTGCAAGAAGAGAAAGAAAGTTGTCCAAAACAGCTTGCAATCGAATGTTCATGTGAATAGAAAAGGCAGGAGAGTGGTCAGGTACTGTTTTCTCTCAGTTGGCAAGCTGCGCACACAATCGCAGTGTTGTACAGCTTGTTTCATCACCTTTGCGAAGTTGCCGCTCTCTCCGCCTCCCGGAGACGAAGAAGCTGCTTCTTCGCGCAAAGACGATTCTGCCGCTCACAGTGCTCTGCGGTGTGCGCCTTCTGCCGAAAGAGGTCCGGGAGCGGTGCTTAGCTCTGCAGAGCACCGTACCTTCGTCTTTAGCCTCTCTTCTCGTCTATATCTTAGCAAAAATCTTTTCCACTCTGTCTGGCTAGGAGAAACTGTGCCAGCACAAAAAACATCTCCCATCGTGTTCTAGAGGCTGCACGGAGGTCTGCCGAGTGTTTTGCAAGAAGAGAAAGAAAGTTGTCCAAAACAGCTTGCAATCGAATGTTCATGTGATTAGAAAATGCAGGAAAGTGGTCAGGTACTGTTTTCTCTCAGTTGGCAAGCTGCACACACAATCGCAGTGTTGTACAGCTTGTTTCATCACCTTTGCGAAGTTGCCGCTCTCTCCGGCTCCCGGAGACGAAGAAGCTGCTTCTTCGCGCAAAGACGATTCTGCCGCTCACAGTGCTCTGCGGTGTGCGCCTTCTGCCGAAAGAGGCCCGGGAGCGGTGCTTAGCTCTGCAGAGCACCGTACCTTCGTCTTTAGCCTCTCTTCTCGTCTACATCTTAGCAAAAACCTTTTCCACTCTGTCTGGCAAGGAGAAACTGTGCCAGCACAAAAAACATCTCCCATCGTGTTCTAGAGGCTGCACGGAGGTCTGCCGAGTGTTTTGCAAGAAGAGAAAGAAAGTTGTCCAAAACAGCTTGCAATCGACTGTTCAAGTGAATAGAAAAGGCAGGAGAGTGGTCAGGTACTGTTTTCTCTCAGTTGGCAAGCTGCGCACACAATCGCAGTGTTGTACAGCTTGTTTCATCACCTTTGCGAAGCTGCCGCTCTCTCCGGCTCCCGGAGACGAAGAAGCTGCTTCTTCGCGCAAAGACGATTCTGCCGCTCACAGTGCTCTGCAGTGTGTGTCTTCTGCCGAAAGAGGCCCGGGAGCTGTGCTTAGCTCTGCAGAGCACCGTACCTTCGTCTTTAGCCTCTCTTCTCGTCTACATCTTAGCAAAAAGCTTTTCCACTCTGTCTGGCAAGGAGAAACTTCGCCAGCACTGAAAACATCTCCCATCGTGTTCTAGAAGCTGCACGGGAGGTCTGCCGAGTGTTTTGCAAGAAGAGAAAGAAAGTTGTCCAAAACAGCTTGCAATCGAATGTTCATGTGAATAGAAAAGGCAGGAGAGTGGTCAGGTACTGTTTTCTCTCAGTTGGCAAGCTGCGCACACAATCGCAGTGTTGTACAGCTTGTTTCATCACCTTTGCGAAGCTGCCGCTCTCTCCGGCTTTCGGAGACGAAGAAGCTGCTTCTTCGCGCAAAGACGATTCTGCCGCTCACAGTGCTCTGCAGAGTGCGCCTTCTGCCGAAAGAGGTCCGGGAGCGGTGCTTAGCTCTACAGAGCACCGTACCTTCGTCTTTAGCCTCTCTTCTCGTCTACATCTAAGCAAAAAGCTTTTCCACTCTGTCTGGCAAGGAGAAACTGTGCCAGCACAGAAAACATCTCCCATCGTGTTCTAGAGGCTGCACGGAGGTCTGCCGAGTGTTTGCAGGAAGAGAAAGAAAGTTGTCCAAAACAGCTTGCAATCGAATATTCATGTGAATAGAAAAGGCAGGAGATGGTCAGGTACTGTTTTCTCTCAGTTGGCAAGCTGCGCACACAATCGCAGTGTTGTACAGCTTGTTTCATCACCTTTGCGAAGTTGCCGATCTCTCCGGCTCCCGGAGAGGAAGAAGCTGCGTTTTCGCACAAAGACGATTCTGCCGCTCACAGTGCTCTGCAGTGTGTGTCTTCTGCCGAAAGAGGCCCGGGAGCTGTGCTTAGCTCTGCAGAGCACCATACCTGCTTCTTTAGCTTCTCTTCTCGTCTACATCTTTGCAAAAAGCTTTTCCACTCTGTCTGGAAAGGAGAAACTTTGCCAGCACAGAAAACATCTCCCATCGTGTTCTAGAAGCTGCACGGAGGTCTGCCGAGTGTTTTGCAAGAAGAGAAAGAAAGTTGTCCAAAACAGCTTGCAATCGAATGTTCATGTGAATAGAAAAGGCAGGAGAGTGGTCAGGTACTGTTTTCTCTCAGTTGGCAAGCTGCGCACACAATCGCAGTGTTGTACAGCTTGTTTCATCACCTTTGCGAAGCTGCCGCTCTCTCCGCCTCCCGGAGACGAAGAAGCTGCTTCTTCGCGCAAAGACGATTCTGCCGCTCACAGTGCTCTGCGGTGTGCGCCTTCTGCCGAAAGAGGTCCGGGAGCGGTGCTTAGCTCTGCAGAGCACCGTACCTTCGTCTTTAGCCTCTCTTCTCGTCTATATCTTAGCAAAAATCTTTTCCACTCTGTCTGGCTAGGAGAAACTGTGCCAGCACAAAAAACATCTCCCATCGTGTTCTAGAGGCTGCACGGAGGTCTGCCGAGTGTTTTGCAAGAAGAGAAAGAAAGTTGTCCAAAACAGCTTGCAATCGAATGTTCATGTGATTAGAAAATGCAGGAAAGTGGTCAGGTACTGTTTTCTCTCAGTTGGCAAGCTGCACACACAATCGCAGTGTTGTACAGCTTGTTTCATCACCTTTGCGAAGTTGCCGCTCTCTCCGGCTCCCGGAGACGAAGAAGCTGCTTCTTCGCGCAAAGACGATTCTGCCGCTCACAGTGCTCTGCGGTGTGCGCCTTCTGCCGAAAGAGGCCCGGGAGCGGTGCTTAGCTCTGCAGAGCACCGTACCTTCGTCTTTAGCCTCTCTTCTCGTCTACATCTAAGCAAAACGCTTTTCCACTCTGTCTGGCAAGGAGAAACTGTGCCCGCACAAAAAACATCTCCAATCGTATTCTAGAGGCTGCACGGAGGTCTGCCGAGTGTTTTGCAAGAAGAGAAAGAAAGTTGTCCAAAACAGCTTCCAATCGAATGTTCATGTGAATAGAAAAGGCAGGAGAGTGGTCAGGTACTGTTTTCTCTCAGTTGGCAAGCTGCGCACACAATCGCAGTGTTGTACAGCTTGTTTCATCACCTTTGCGAAGCTGCCGCTCTCTCCGGCTCCCGGAGACGAAGAAGCAGCTGCTTCGCGCAAAGACCATTCTGCCGCTCACAGTGCTCTGCAGTGTGTGTCTTCTGCCGAAAGAGGCCCGGGAGCTGTGCTTAGCTCTGCAGAGCACCGTACCTTCGTCTTTAGCCTCTCTTCTCGTCTACATCTTAGCAAAAACCTTTTCCACTCTGTCTGGCAAGGAGAAACTGTGCCAGCACAAAAAACATCTCCCATCGTGTTCTAGAGGCTGCACGGAGGTCTGCCGAGTGTTTTGCAAGAAGAGAAAGAAAGTTGTCCAAAACAGCTTGCAATCGACTGTTCAAGTGAATAGAAAAGGCAGGAGAGTGGTCAGGTACTGTTTTCTCTCAGTTGGCAAGCTGCGCACACAATCGCAGTGTTGTACAGCTTGTTTCATCACCTTTGCGAAGCTGCCGCTCTCTCCGGCTCCCGGAGACGAAGAAGCTGCTTCTTCGCGCAAAGACGATTCTGCCGCTCACAGTGCTCTGCAGTGTGTGTCTTCTGCCGAAAGAGGCCCGGGAGCTGTGCTTAGCTCTGCAGAGCACCGTACCTTCGTCTTTAGCCTCTCTTCTCGTCTACATCTTAGCAAAAAGCTTTTC
Organism: Melozone crissalis; assembly: GCF_028551555.1. Taxonomy (NCBI): domain Eukaryota; kingdom Metazoa; phylum Chordata; class Aves; order Passeriformes; family Passerellidae; genus Melozone; species Melozone crissalis. The sequence continues at coordinate 7,443 of NW_026536206.1, forward strand.
CACTCTGTCTGGCAAGGAGAAACTTCGCCAGCACTGAAAACATCTCCCATCGTGTTCTAGAAGCTGCACGGAGGTCTGCCGAGTGTTTTGCAAGAAGAGAAAGAAAGTTGTCCAAAACAGCTTGCAATCGAATGTTCATGTGAATAGAAAAGGCAGGAGAGTGGTCAGGTACTGTTTTCTCTCAGTTGGCAAGCTGCGCACACAATCGCAGTGTTGTACAGCTTGTTTCATCACCTTTGCGAAGCTGCCGCTCTCTCCGGCTTTCGGAGACGAAGAAGCTGCTTCTTCGCGCAAAGACGATTCTGCCGCTCACAGTGCTCTGCAGAGTGCGCCTTCTGCCGAAAGAGGTCCGGGAGCGGTGCTTAGCTCTGCAGAGCACCGTACCTTCGTCTTTAGCCTCTCTTCTCGTCTACATCTAAGCAAAAAGCTTTTCCACTCTGTCTGGCAAGGAGAAACTGTGCCAGCACAGAAAACATCTCCCATCGTGTTCTAGAGGCTGCACGGAGGTCTGCCGAGTGTTTTGCAGGAAGAGAAAGAAAGTTGTCCAAAACAGCTTGCAATCGAATATTCATGTGAATAGAAAAGGCAGGAGATGGTCAGGTACTGTTTTCTCTCAGTTGGCAAGCTGCGCACACAATCGCAGTGTTGTACAGCTTGTTTCATCACCTTTGCGAAGTTGCCGATCTCTCCGGCTCCCGGAGAGGAAGAAGCTGCGTTTTCGCACAAAGACGATTCTGCCGCTCACAGTGCTCTGCAGTGTGTGTCTTCTGCCGAAAGAGGCCCGGGAGCTGTGCTTAGCTCTGCAGAGCACCATACCTGCTTCTTTAGCTTCTCTTCTCGTCTACATCTTAGCAAAAATCTTTTCCACTCTGTCTGGCAAGGAGAAACTGTGCCAGCACAAAAAACATCTCCCATCGTGTTCTAGAGGCTGCACGGAGGTCTGCCGAGTGTTTTGCAAGAAGAGAAAGAAAGTTGTCCAAAACAGCTTGCAATCGAATGTTCATGTGAATAGAAAAGGCAGGAGAGTGGTCAGGTACTGTTTTCTCTCAGTTGGCAAGCTGCGCACACAATCGCAGTGTTGTACAGCTTGTTTCATCACCTTTGCGAAGCTGCCGCTCTCTCCGGCTCCCGGAGACGAAGAAGCTGCTTCTTCGCGCAAAGACAATTCTGCCGCTCACAGTGCTCTGCGGTGTGTGTCTTCTGCCGAACGAGGCCCGGGAGCTGTGCTTAGCTCTGCAGAGCACCGTACCTTCGTCTTTAGCCTCTCTTCTCGTCTACATCTTAGCAAAAAGCTTTTCCACTCTGTCTGGCAAGGAGAAACTGTGCCAGCACAAAAAACATCTCCCATCGTGTTCTGGAGGCTGCACGGAGGTCTGCCGAGTGTTTTGCAAGAAGAGAAAGAAAGTTGTCCAAAACAGCTTGCAATCGAATGTTCATGTGATTAGAAAATGCAGGAAAGTTGTCAGGTACTGTTTCCTCTCAGTTGGCAAGCTGCACACACAATCGCAGTGTTGTACAGCTTGTTTCATCACCTTTGCGAAGTTGCCGCTCTCTCCGGCTCCCGGAGACGAAGAAGCTGCTTCTTCGCGCAAAGACGATTCTGCCGCTCACAGTGCTCTGCGGTGTGCGCCTTCTGCCGAAAGAGGCCCGGGAGCGGTGCTTAGCTCTGCAGAGCACCGTACCTTCGTCTTTAGCCTCTCTTCTCGTCTACATCTAAGCAAAACGCTTTTCCACTCTGTCTGGCAAGGAGAAACTGTGCCCGCACAAAAAACATCTCCAATCGTATTCTAGAGGCTGCACGGAGGTCTGCCGAGTGTTTTGCAAGAAGAGAAAGAAAGTTGTCCAAAACAGCTTCCAATCGAATGTTCATGTGAATAGAAAAGGCAGGAGAGTGGTCAGGTACTGTTTTCTCTCAGTTGGCAAGCTGCGCACACAATCGCAGTGTTGTACAGCTTGTTTCATCACCTTTGCGAAGCTGCCGCTCTCTCCGGCTCCCGGAGACGAAGAAGCAGCTGCTTCGCGCAAAGACCATTCTGCCGCTCACAGTGCTCTGCAGTGTGTGTCTTCTGCCGAAAGAGGCCCGGATGCTGTGCTTAGCTCTGCAGAGCACCGTACCTTCGTCTTTAGCCTCTCTTCTCGTCTACATCTTAGCAAAAAGCTTTTCCACTCTGTCTGGCAAGGAGAAACTGTGCCAGCACAGAAAACATCTCCCATCGTGTTCTAGAGGCTGCACGGAGGTCTGCCGAGTGTTTTGCAAGAAGAGAAAGAAAGTTGTCCAAAACAGCTTGCAATCGAATGTTCATGTGAATACAAAAGGCAGGAGAGTGGTCAGGTACTGTTTTCTCTCAGTTGGCAAGCTGCGCACACAATCGCAGTGTTGTACAGCTTGTTTCATCACCTTTGCGAAGCTGCCGCTCTCTCCGGCTCCCGGAGACGAAGAAGCTGCTTCTTCGCGCAAAGACGATTCTGCCGCTCACAGTGCTCTGCGGTGTGTGTCTTCTGCCGAAAGAGGTCCGGGAGCGGTGCTTAGCTCTGCAGAGCACCGTACCTTCGTCTTTAGCCTCTCTTCTCGTCTACATGTTAGCAAAATCTTTTCCACTCTGTCTGGCAAGGAGAAACTGTGCCAGCACAGAAAACATCTCCCATCGTGTTCTAGAGGCTGCACGGAGGTCTGCCGAGTGTTTTGCAAGAAGAGAAAGAAAGTTGTCCAAAACAGCTTGCAATCGAATGTTCATGTGAATAGAAAAGGCAGGAGAGTGGTCAGGTACTGTTTTCTCTCAGTTGGCAAGCTGCGCACACAATCGCAGTGTTGTACAGCTTGTTTCATCACCTTTGCGAAGCTGCCGCTCTCTCCGGCTCCCGGAGACGAAGAAGCTGCTTCTTCGCGCAAAGACGATTCTGCCGCTCACAGTGCTCTGCGGTGTGCGCCTTCTGCCGAAAGAGTCCCAGGAGCGGTGCTTAGCTCTGCAGAGCACCGTACCTTCGTCTTTAGCCTCTATTCTCGTCTACATCTTAGCAAAAAGCTTTTCCACTCTGTCTGGCAAGGAGAAACTGTGCCAGCACAAAACACATCTCCCATCGTGTTCTAGAGGCTGCACGGAGGTCTGCCGAGTGTTTTGCAAGAAGAGAAAGAAAGTTGTCCAAAACAGCTTGCAATGGAATGTTCATGTGAATAGAAAAGGCAGGAGAGTGGTCAGGTACTGTTTTCTCTCAGTTGGCAAGCTGCGCACCACAATCGCAGTGTTGTACAGCTTGTTTCATCACCTTTGCGAAGCTGCCGCTCTCTCCGGCTCCCGGAGACGAAGAAGCTGCTTCTTCGCGCAAAGACGATTCTGCCGCTCACAGTGCTCTGCGGTGTGCGGCTTCTGCCGAAAGAGGCCCGGGAGCGGTGCTTAGCTCTGCAGAGCACCGTACCTTCGTCTTTAGCCTCTCTTCTCGTCTACATCTTAGCAAAAAGCTTTTCCACTCTGTCTGGCAAGGAGAAACTGTGCCAGCACAAAAAACATCTCCCATCGTGTTCTAGAGGCTGCACGGAGGTCTGCCGAGTGTTTTGCAAGAAGAGAAAGAAAGTTGTCCAAAACAGCTTGCAATCGAATGTTCAAGTGAATAGAAAAGGCAGGAGAGTGGTCAGGTACTGTTTTCTCTCAGTTGGCAAGCTGCGCACACAATCGCAGTGTTGTACAGCTTGTTTCATCACCTTTGCGAAGCTGCCGCTCTCTCCGGCTCCCGGAGACGAAGAAGCTGCTTCTTCGCGCAAAGACGATTCTGCCGCTCACAGTGCTCTGCAGTGTGTGTCTTCTGCCGAACGAGGCCCGGGAGCTGTGCTTAGCTCTGCAGAGCACCGTACCTTCGTCTTTAGCCTCTCTTCTCGTCTACATCTTAGCAAAAAGCTTTTCCACTCTGTCTGGCAAGGAGAAACTGTGCCAGCACAAAAAACATCTCCCATCGTGTTCTGGAGGCTGCACGGAGGTCTGCCGAGTGTTTTGCAAGAAGAGAAAGAAAGTTGTCCAAAACAGCTTGCAATCGAATGTTCATGTGAATAGAAAAGGCAGGAGAGTGGTCAGGTACTGTTTTCTCTCAGTTGGCAAGCTGCGCACACAATCGCAGTGTTGTACAGCTTGTTTCATCACCTTTGCGAAGCTGCCGCTCTCTCCGGCTCCCGGAGACGAAGAAGCTGCTTCTTCGCGCAAAGACGATTCTGCCGCTCACAGTGCTCTGCGGTGTGCGCCTTCTGCCGAAAGAGGCCCGGGATCTGTGCTTAGCTCTGCAGAGCACCGTACCTTCGTCTTTAGCCTCTCTTCTCGTCTACATCTTAGCAAAAAGCTTTTCCACTCTGTCTGGCAAGGAGAAACTGTGCCAGCACAAAAAACATCTCCATTCGTGTTCTAGAGGCTGCACGGAGGCCTGCCGAGTGTTTTGCAAGAAGAGAAAGAAAGTTGTCCAAAACAGCTTGCAATCGAATGTTCATGTGAATAGAAAAGGCAGGAGAGTGGTCAGGTACTGTTTTCTCTCAGTTGGCAAGCTGCGCACACAATCGCAGTGTTGTACAGCTTGTTTCATCACCTTTGCGAAGCTGCCGCTCTCTCCGGCTCCCGGAGACGAAGAAGCTGCTTCTTCGCGCAAAGACGATTCTGCCGCTCACAGTGCTCGGCGGTGTGCGGCTTCTGCCGAAAGAGGCCCGGGAGCGGTGCTTAGCTCTGCAGAGCACCGTACCTTCGTCTTTAGCCTCTCTTCTCGTCTACATCTTAGCAAAAAGCTTTTCCACTCTGTCTGGCAAGGAGAAACTGTGCCAGCACAAAAAACATCTCCCATCCTGTTCTAGAGGCTGCACGGACGTCTGCCGAGTGTTTTGCAAGAAGAGAAAGAAAGTTGTTGAAAACAGCTTGCAATCGAATGTTCATGTGAATAGAAAAGGCAGGAGAGTGGTCAGGTACTGTTTTCTCTCAGTTGGCAAGCTGCGCACAAAATCGCAGTGTTGTACAGCTTGTTTCATCACCTTTGCGAAGCTGCCGCTCTCTCCGGCTCCCGGAGACGAAGAAGCTGCGTTTTCGCGCAAAGACGATTCTGCCGCTCACAGTGCTCTGCGGTGTGCGGCTTCTGCCGAAAGAGGTCCGGGAGCGGTGCTTATCTCTGCAGAGCACCGTACCTTCGTCTTTAGCCTCTCTTCTCGTCTACATCTTAGCAAAAAGCTTTTCCACTCTGTCTGGCAAGGAGAAACTGTGCCAGCACAGAAAACATCTCCCATCGTGTTCTAGAGGCTGCACGGAGGTCTGCCGAGTGTTTTGCAAGAAGAGAAAGAAAGTTGTCCAAAACAGCTTGCAATCGAATGTTCATGTGAATAGAAAAGGCAGGAGAGTGGTCAGGTACTGTTTTCTCTCAGTTGGCAAGCTGCGCACACAATCGCAGTGTTGTACAGCTTGTTTCATCACCTTTGCGAAGTTGCCGCTCTCTCCGCCTCCCGGAGACGAAGAAGCTGCTTCTTCGCGCAAAGACGATTCTGCCGCTCACAGTGCTCTGCGGTGTGCGCCTTCTGCCGAAAGAGGTCCGGGAGCGGTTCTTAGCTCTGCAGAGCACCGTACCTTCGTCTTTAGCCTCTCTTCTCGTCTATATCTTAGCAAAAATCTTTTCCACTCTGTCTGGCTAGGAGAAACTGTGCCAGCACAAAAAACATCTCCCATCGTGTTCTAGAGGCTGCACGGAGGTCTGCCGAGTGTTTTGCAAGAAGAGAAAGAACGTTGTCCAAAACAGCTTGCAATCGAATGTTCATGTGATTAGAAAATGCAGGAAAGTGGTCAGGTACTGTTTTCTCTCAGTTGGCAAGCTGCACACACAATCGCAGTGTTGTACAGCTTGTTTCATCACCTTTGCGAAGTTGCCGCTCTCTCCGGCTCCCGGAGACGAAGAAGCTGCTTCTTCGCGCAAAGACGATTCTGCCGCTCACAGTGCTCTGCGGTGTGCGCCTTCTGCCGAAAGAGGCCCGGGAGCGGTGCTTAGCTCTGCAGAGCACCGTACCTTCGTCTTTAGCCTCTCTTCTCGTCTACATCTAAGCAAAACGCTTTTCCACTCTGTCTGGCAAGGAGAAACTGTGCCCGCACAAAAAACATCTCCAATCGTATTCTAGAGGCTGCACGGAGGTCTGCCGAGTGTTTTGCAAGAAGAGAAAGAAAGTTGTCCAAAACAGCTTGCAATCGAATGTTCATGTGAATAGAAAAGGCAGGAGAGTGGTCAGGTACTGTTTTCTCTCAGTTGGCAAGCTGCGCACACAATCGCAGTGTTGTACAGCTTGTTTCATCACCTTTGCGAAGCTGCCGCTCTCTCCGGCTTTCGGAGACGAAGAAGCTGCTTCTTCGCGCAAAGACGATTCTGCCGCTCACAGTGCTCTGCAGAGTGCGCCTTCTGCCGAAAGAGGTCCGGGAGCGGTGCTTAGCTCTGCAGAGCACCGTACCTTCGTCTTTAGCCTCTCTTCTCGTCTACATCTTAGCAAAAAGCTTTTCCACTCTGTCTGGCAAGGAGAAACTGTGCCAGCACAAAAAACATCTCCCATCGTGTTCTGGAGGCTGCACGGAGGTCTGCCGAGTGTTTTGCAAGAAGAGAAAGAAAGTTGTCCAAAACAGCTTGCAATCGAATGTTCATGTGAATAGAAAAGGCAGGAGAGTGGTCAGGTACTGTTTTCTCTCAGTTGGCAAGCTGCGCACACAATCGCAGTGTTGTACAGCTTGTTTCATCACCCTTGCGAAGCTGCCGCTCTCTCCGGCTCCCGGAGACGAAGAAGCTGCTTCTTCGCGCAAAGACGATTCTGCCGCTCACAGTGCTCTGCGGTGTGCGCCTTCTGCCGAAAGAGGCCCGGGAGCTGTGCTTAGCTCTGCAGAGCACCGTACCTTCGTCTTTAGCCTCTCTTCTCGTCTACATGTTAGCAAAAAGCTTTTCCACTCTGTCTGGCAAGGAGAAACTGTGCCAGCACAAAAAACATCTCCATTCGTGTTCTAGAGGCTGCACGGAGGCCTGCCGAGTGTTTTGCAAGAAGAGAAAGAAAGTTGTCCAAAACAGCTTGCAATCGAATGTTCATGTGAATAGAAAAGGCAGGAGAGTGGTCAGGTACTGTTTTCTCTCAGTTGGCAAGCTGCGCACACAATCGCAGTGTTGTACAGCTTGTTTCATCACCTTTGCGAAGCTGCCGCTCTCTCCGGCTCCCGGAGACGAAGAAGCTGCGTTTTCGCGCAAAGACGATTCTGCCGCTCACAGTGCTCTGCGGTGTGCGCCTTCTGCCGAAAGAGGTCCGGGAGCGGTGCTTATCTCTGCAGAGCACCGTACCTTCGTCTTTAGCCTCTCTTCTCGTCTACATCTTAGCAAAAAGCTTTTCCACTCTGTCTGGCAAGGAGAAACTGTGCCAGCACAGAAAACATCTCCCATCGTGTTCTAGAGGCTGCACGGAGGTCTGCCGAGTGTTTTGCAAGAAGAGAAAGAAAGTTGTCCAAAACAGCTTGCAATCGAATGTTCATGTGAATAGAAAAGGCAGGAGAGTGGTCAGGTACTGTTTTCTCTCAGTTGGCAAGCTGCGCACACAATCGCAGTGTTGTACAGCTTGTTTCATCACCTTTGCGAAGTTGCCGCTCTCTCCGCCTCCCGGAGACGAAGAAGCTGCTTCTTCGCGCAAAGACGATTCTGCCGCTCACAGTGCTCTGCGGTGTGCGCCTTCTGCCGAAAGAGGTCCGGGAGCGGTGCTTAGCTCTGCAGAGCACCGTACCTTCGTCTTTAGCCTCTCTTCTCGTCTATATCTTAGCAAAAATCTTTTCCACTCTGTCTGGCTAGGAGAAACTGTGCCAGCACAAAAAACATCTCCCATCGTGTTCTAGAGGCTGCACGGAGGTCTGCCGAGTGTTTTGCAAGAAGAGAAAGAAAGTTGTCCAAAACAGCTTGCAATCGAATGTTCATGTGATTAGAAAATGCAGGAAAGTGGTCAGGTACTGTTTTCTCTCAGTTGGCAAGCTGCACACACAATCGCAGTGTTGTACAGCTTGTTTCATCACCTTTGCGAAGTTGCCGCTCTCTCCGGCTCCCGGAGACGAAGAAGCTGCTTCTTCGCGCAAAGACGATTCTGCCGCTCACAGTGCTCTGCGGTGTGCGCCTTCTGCCGAAAGAGGCCCGGGAGCGGTGCTTAGCTCTGCAGAGCACCGTACCTTCGTCTTTAGCCTCTCTTCTCGTCTACATCTTAGCAAAAACCTTTTCCACTCTGTCTGGCAAGGAGAAACTGTGCCAGCACAAAAAACATCTCCCATCGTGTTCTAGAGGCTGCACGGAGGTCTGCCGAGTGTTTTGCAAGAAGAGAAAGAAAGTTGTCCAAAACAGCTTGCAATCGACTGTTCAAGTGAATAGAAAAGGCAGGAGAGTGGTCAGGTACTGTTTTCTCTCAGTTGGCAAGCTGCGCACACAATCGCAGTGTTGTACAGCTTGTTTCATCACCTTTGCGAAGCTGCCGCTCTCTCCGGCTCCCGGAGACGAAGAAGCTGCTTCTTCGCGCAAAGACGATTCTGCCGCTCACAGTGCTCTGCAGTGTGTGTCTTCTGCCGAAAGAGGCCCGGGAGCTGTGCTTAGCTCTGCAGAGCACCGTACCTTCGTCTTTAGCCTCTCTTCTCGTCTACATCTTAGCAAAAAGCTTTTCCACTCTGTCTGGCAAGGAGAAACTTCGCCAGCACTGAAAACATCTCCCATCGTGTTCTAGAAGCTGCACGGAGGTCTGCCGAGTGTTTTGCAAGAAGAGAAAGAAAGTTGTCCAAAACAGCTTGCAATCGAATGTTCATGTGAATAGAAAAGGCAGGAGAGTGGTCAGGTACTGTTTTCTCTCAGTTGGCAAGCTGCGCACACAATCGCAGTGTTGTACAGCTTGTTTCATCACCTTTGCGAAGCTGCCGCTCTCTCCGGCTTTCGGAGACGAAGAAGCTGCTTCTTCGCGCAAAGACGATTCTGCCGCTCACAGTGCTCTGCAGAGTGCGCCTTCTGCCGAAAGAGGTCCGGGAGCGGTGCTTAGCTCTACAGAGCACCGTACCTTCGTCTTTAGCCTCTCTTCTCGTCTACATCTAAGCAAAAAGCTTTTCCACTCTGTCTGGCAAGGAGAAACTGTGCCAGCACAGAAAACATCTCCCATCGTGTTCTAGAGGCTGCACGGAGGTCTGCCGAGTGTTTTGCAGGAAGAGAAAGAAAGTTGTCCAAAACAGCTTGCAATCGAATATTCATGTGAATAGAAAAGGCAGGAGATGGTCAGGTACTGTTTTCTCTCAGTTGGCAAGCTGCGCACACAATCGCAGTGTTGTACAGCTTGTTTCATCACCTTTGCGAAGTTGCCGATCTCTCCGGCTCCCGGAGAGGAAGAAGCTGCGTTTTCGCACAAAGACGATTCTGCCGCTCACAGTGCTCTGCAGTGTGTGTCTTCTGCCGAAAGAGGCCCGGGAGCTGTGCTTAGCTCTGCAGAGCACCATACCTGCTTCTTTAGCTTCTCTTCTCGTCTACATCTTTGCAAAAAGCTTTTCCACTCTGTCTGGAAAGGAGAAACTTTGCCAGCACAGAAAACATCTCCCATCGTGTTCTAGAAGCTGCACGGAGGTCTGCCGAGTGTTTTGCAAGAAGAGAAAGAAAGTTGTCCAAAACAGCTTGCAATCGAATGTTCATGTGAATAGAAAAGGCAGGAGAGTGGTCAGGTACTGTTTTCTCTCAGTTGGCAAGCTGCGCACACAATCGCAGTGTTGTACAGCTTGTTTCATCACCTTTGCGAAGCTGCCGCTCTCTCCGCCTCCCGGAGACGAAGAAGCTGCTTCTTCGCGCAAAGACGATTCTGCCGCTCACAGTGCTCTGCGGTGTGCGCCTTCTGCCGAAAGAGGTCCGGGAGCGGTGCTTAGCTCTGCAGAGCACCGTACCTTCGTCTTTAGCCTCTCTTCTCGTCTATATCTTAGCAAAAATCTTTTCCACTCTGTCTGGCTAGGAGAAACTGTGCCAGCACAAAAAACATCTCCCATCGTGTTCTAGAGGCTGCACGGAGGTCTGCCGAGTGTTTTGCAAGAAGAGAAAGAAAGTTGTCCAAAACAGCTTGCAATCGAATGTTCATGTGATTAGAAAATGCAGGAAAGTGGTCAGGTACTGTTTTCTCTCAGTTGGCAAGCTGCACACACAATCGCAGTGTTGTACAGCTTGTTTCATCACCTTTGCGAAGTTGCCGCTCTCTCCGGCTCCCGGAGACGAAGAAGCTGCTTCTTCGCGCAAAGACGATTCTGCCGCTCACAGTGCTCTGCGGTGTGCGCCTTCTGCCGAAAGAGGCCCGGGAGCGGTGCTTAGCTCTGCAGAGCACCGTACCTTCGTCTTTAGCCTCTCTTCTCGTCTACATCTAAGCAAAACGCTTTTCCACTCTGTCTGGCAAGGAGAAACTGTGCCCGCACAAAAAACATCTCCAATCGTATTCTAGAGGCTGCACGGAGGTCTGCCGAGTGTTTTGCAAGAAGAGAAAGAAAGTTGTCCAAAACAGCTTCCAATCGAATGTTCATGTGAATAGAAAAGGCAGGAGAGTGGTCAGGTACTGTTTTCTCTCAGTTGGCAAGCTGCGCACACAATCGCAGTGTTGTACAGCTTGTTTCATCACCTTTGCGAAGCTGCCGCTCTCTCCGGCTCCCGGAGACGAAGAAGCAGCTGCTTCGCGCAAAGACCATTCTGCCGCTCACAGTGCTCTGCAGTGTGTGTCTTCTGCCGAAAGAGGCCCGGGAGCTGTGCTTAGCTCTGCAGAGCACCGTACCTTCGTCTTTAGCCTCTCTTCTCGTCTACATCTTAGCAAAAACCTTTTCCACTCTGTCTGGCAAGGAGAAACTGTGCCAGCACAAAAAACATCTCCCATCGTGTTCTAGAGGCTGCACGGAGGTCTGCCGAGTGTTTTGCAAGAAGAGAAAGAAAGTTGTCCAAAACAGCTTGCAATCGACTGTTCAAGTGAATAGAAAAGGCAGGAGAGTGGTCAGGTACTGTTTTCTCTCAGTTGGCAAGCTGCGCACACAATCGCAGTGTTGTACAGCTTGTTTCATCACCTTTGCGAAGCTGCCGCTCTCTCCGGCTCCCGGAGACGAAGAAGCTGCTTCTTCGCGCAAAGACGATTCTGCCGCTCACAGTGCTCTGCAGTGTGTGTCTTCTGCCGAAAGAGGCCCGGGAGCTGTGCTTAGCTCTGCAGAGCACCGTACCTTCGTCTTTAGCCTCTCTTCTCGTCTACATCTTAGCAAAAAGCTTTTCCACTCTGTCTGGCAAGGAGAAACTTCGCCAGCACTGAAAACATCTCCCATCGTGTTCTAGAAGCTGCACGGAGGTCTGCCGAGTGTTTTGCAAGAAGAGAAAGAAAGTTGTCCAAAACAGCTTGCAATCGAATGTTCATGTGAATAGAAAAGGCAGGAGAGTGGTCAGGTACTGTTTTCTCTCAGTTGGCAAGCTGCGCACACAATCGCAGTGTTGTACAGCTTGTTTCATCACCTTTGCGAAGCTGCCGCTCTCTCCGGCTTTCGGAGACGAAGAAGCTGCTTCTTCGCGCAAAGACGATTCTGCCGCTCACAGTGCTCTGCAGAGTGCGCCTTCTGCCGAAAGAGGTCCGGGAGCGGTGCTTAGCTCTGCAGAGCACCGTACCTTCGTCTTTAGCCTCTCTTCTCGTCTACATCTAAGCAAAAAGCTTTTCCACTCTGTCTGGCAAGGAGAAACTGTGCCAGCACAGAAAACATCTCCCATCGTGTTCTAGAGGCTGCACGGAGGTCTGCCGAGTGTTTTGCAGGAAGAGAAAGAAAGTTGTCCAAAACAGCTTGCAATCGAATATTCATGTGAATAGAAAAGGCAGGAGATGGTCAGGTACTGTTTTCTCTCAGTTGGCAAGCTGCGCACACAATCGCAGTGTTGTACAGCTTGTTTCATCACCTTTGCGAAGTTGCCGATCTCTCCGGCTCCCGGAGAGGAAGAAGCTGCGTTTTCGCACAAAGACGATTCTGCCGCTCACAGTGCTCTGCAGTGTGTGTCTTCTGCCGAAAGAGGCCCGGGAGCTGTGCTTAGCTCTGCAGAGCACCATACCTGCTTCTTTAGCTTCTCTTCTCGTCTACATCTTAGCAAAAATCTTTTCCACTCTGTCTGGCAAGGAGAAACTGTGCCAGCACAAAAAACATCTCCCATCGTGTTCTAGAGGCTGCACGGAGGTCTGCCGAGTGTTTTGCAAGAAGAGAAAGAAAGTTGTCCAAAACAGCTTGCAATCGAATGTTCATGTGAATAGAAAAGGCAGGAGAGTGGTCAGGTACTGTTTTCTCTCAGTTGGCAAGCTGCGCACACAATCGCAGTGTTGTACAGCTTGTTTCATCACCTTTGCGAAGCTGCCGCTCTCTCCGGCTCCCGGAGACGAAGAAGCTGCTTCTTCGCGCAAAGACAATTCTGCCGCTCACAGTGCTCTGCGGTGTGTGTCTTCTGCCGAACGAGGCCCGGGAGCTGTGCTTAGCTCTGCAGAGCACCGTACCTTCGTCTTTAGCCTCTCTTCTCGTCTACATCTTAGCAAAAAGCTTTTCCACTCTGTCTGGCAAGGAGAAACTGTGCCAGCACAAAAAACATCTCCCATCGTGTTCTGGAGGCTGCACGGAGGTCTGCCGAGTGTTTTGCAAGAAGAGAAAGAAAGTTGTCCAAAACAGCTTGCAATCGAATGTTCATGTGAATAGAAAAGGCAGGAGAGTGGTCAGGTACTGTTTTCTCTCAGTTGGCAAGCTGCGCACACAATCGCAGTGTTGTACAGCTTGTTTCATCACCCTTGCGAAGCTGCCGCTCTCTCCGGCTCCCGGAGACGAAGAAGCTGCTTCTTCGCGCAAAGACGATTCTGCCGCTCACAGTGCTCTGCGGTGTGCGCCTTCTGCCGAAAGAGGCCCGGGAGCTGTGCTTAGCTCTGCAGAGCACCGTACCTTCGTCTTTAGCCTCTCTTCTCGTCTACATCTTAGCAAAAAGCTTTTCCACTCTGTCTGGCAAGGAGAAACTGTGCCAGCACAAAAAACATCTCCATTCGTGTTCTAGAGGCTGCACGGAGGCCTGCCGAGTGTTTTGCAAGAAGAGAAAGAAAGTTGTCCAAAACAGCTTGCAATCGAATGTTCATGTGAATAGAAAAGGCAGGAGAGTGGTCAGGTACTGTTTTCTCTCAGTTGGCAAGCTGCGCACACAATCGCAGTGTTGTACAGCTTGTTTCATCACCTTTGCGAAGCTGCCGCTCTCTCCGGCTCCCGGAGACGAAGAAGCTGCTTCTTCGCGCAAAGACGATTCTGCCGCTCACAGTGCTCGGCGGTGTGCGGCTTCTGCCGAAAGAGGCCCGGGAGCGGTGCTTAGCTCTGCAGAGCACCGTACCTTCGTCTTTAGCCTCTCTTCTCGTCTACATCTTAGCAAAAACCTTTTCCACTCTGTCTGGCAAGGAGAAACTGTGCCAGCACAAAAAACATCTCCCATCCTGTTCTAGAGGCTGCACGGAGGTCTGCCGAGTGTTTTGCAAGAAGAGAAAGAAAGTTGTCCAAAACAGCTTGCAATCGAATGTTCATGTGATTAGAAAATGCAGGAAAGTGGTCAGGTACTGTTTTCTCTCAGTTGGCAAGCTGCACACACAATCGCAGTGTTGTACAGCTTGTTTCATCACCTTTGCGAAGCTGCCGCTCTCTCCGGCTCCCGGAGACGAAGAAGCTGCTTCTTCGCGCAAAGACGATTCTGCCGCTCACAGTGCTCTGCGGTGTGCGCCTTCTGCCGAAAGAGGCCCGGGAGCGGTGCTTAGCTCTGCAGAGCACCGTACCTTCGTCTTTAGCCTCTCTTCTCGTCTACATCTAAGCAAAACGCTTTTCCACTCTGTCTGGCAAGGAGAAACTGTGCCCGCACAAAAAACATCTCCCATCCTGTTCTAGAGGCTGCACGGAGGTCTGCCGAGTGTTTTGCAAGAAGAGAAAGAAAGTTGTCCAAAACAGCTTGCAATCGAATGTTCATGTGATTAGAAAATGCAGGAAAGTGGTCAGGTACTGTTTTCTCTCAGTTGGCAAGCTGCACACACAATCGCAGTGTTGTACAGCTTGTTTCATCACCTTTGCGAAGCTGCCGCTCTCTCCGGCTCCCGGAGACGAAGAAGCTGCTTCTTCGCGCAAAGACGATTCTGCCGCTCACAGTGCTCTGCGGTGTGCGCCTTCTGCCGAAAGAGGCCCGGGAGCGGTGCTTAGCTCTGCAGAGCACCGTACCTTCGTCTTTAGCCTCTCTTCTCGTCTACATCTAAGCAAAACGCTTTTCCACTCTGTCTGGCAAGGAGAAACTGTGCCCGCACAAAAAACATCTCCAATCGTATTCTAGAGGCTGCACGGAGGTCTGCCGAGTGTTTTGCAAGAAGAGAAAGAAAGTTGTCCAAAACAGCTTCCAATCGAATGTTCATGTGAATAGAAAAGGCAGGAGAGTGGTCAGGTACTGTTTTCTCTCAGTTGGCAAGCTGCGCACACAATCGCAGTGTTGTACAGCTTGTTTCATCACCCTTGCGAAGCTGCCGCTCTCTCCGGCTCCCGGAGACGAAGAAGCTGCTTCTTCGCGCAAAGACGATTCTGCCGCTCACAGTGCTCGGCGGTGTGCGGCTTCTGCCGAAAGAGGCCCGGGAGCGGTGCTTAGCTCTGCAGAGCACCGTACCTTCGTCTTTAGCCTCTCTTCTCGTCTACATCTTAGCAAAAACCTTTTCCACTCTGTCTGGCAAGGAGAAACTGTGCCAGCACAAAAAACATCTCCCATCCTGTTCTAGAGGCTGCACGGAGGTCTGCCGAGTGTTTTGCAAGAAGAGAAAGAAAGTTGTCCAAAACAGCTTGCAATCGAATGTTCATGTGATTAGAAAATGCAGGAAAGTGGTCAGGTACTGTTTTCTCTCAGTTGGCAAGCTGCACACACAATCGCAGTGTTGTACAGCTTGTTTCATCACCTTTGCGAAGCTGCCGCTCTCTCCGGCTCCCGGAGACGAAGAAGCTGCTTCTTCGCGCAAAGACGATTCTGCCGCTCACAGTGCTCTGCGGTGTGCGCCTTCTGCCGAAAGAGGCCCGGGAGCGGTGCTTAGCTCTGCAGAGCACCGTACCTTCGTCTTTAGCCTCTCTTCTCGTCTACATCTAAGCAAAACGCTTTTCCACTCTGTCTGGCAAGGAGAAACTGTGCCCGCACAAAAAACATCTCCCATCCTGTTCTAGAGGCTGCACGGAGGTCTGCCGAGTGTTTTGCAAGAAGAGAAAGAAAGTTGTCCAAAACAGCTTGCAATCGAATGTTCATGTGATTAGAAAATGCAGGAAAGTGGTCAGGTACTGTTTTCTCTCAGTTGGCAAGCTGCACACACAATCGCAGTGTTGTACAGCTTGTTTCATCACCTTTGCGAAGCTGCCGCTCTCTCCGGCTCCCGGAGACGAAGAAGCTGCTTCTTCGCGCAAAGACGATTCTGCCGCTCACAGTGCTCTGCGGTGTGCGCCTTCTGCCGAAAGAGGCCCGGGAGCGGTGCTTAGCTCTGCAGAGCACCGTACCTTCGTCTTTAGCCTCTCTTCTCGTCTACATCTAAGCAAAACGCTTTTCCACTCTGTCTGGCAAGGAGAAACTGTGCCCGCACAAAAAACATCTCCAATCGTATTCTAGAGGCTGCACGGAGGTCTGCCGAGTGTTTTGCAAGAAGAGAAAGAAAGTTGTCCAAAACAGCTTCCAATCGAATGTTCATGTGAATAGAAAAGGCAGGAGAGTGGTCAGGTACTGTTTTCTCTCAGTTGGCAAGCTGCGCACACAATCGCAGTGTTGTACAGCTTGTTTCATCACCCTTGCGAAGCTGCCGCTCTCTCCGGCTCCCGGAGACGAAGAAGCTGCTTCTTCGCGCAAAGACGATTCTGCCGCTCACAGTGCTCTGCGGTGTGCGCCTTCTGCCGAAAGAGGCCCGGGAGCTGTGCTTAGCTCTGCAGAGCACCGTACCTTCGTCTTTAGCCTCTCTTCTCGTCTACATCTTAGCAAAAAGCTTTTCCACTCTGTCTGGCAAGGAGAAACTGTGCCAGCACAAAAAACATCTCCATTCGTGTTCTAGAGGCTGCACGGAGGCCTGCCGAGTGTTTTGCAAGAAGAGAAAGAAAGTTGTCCAAAACAGCTTGCAATCGAATGTTCATGTGAATAGAAAAGGCAGGAGAGTGGTCAGGTACTGTTTTCTCTCAGTTGGCAAGCTGCGCACACAATCGCAGTGTTGTACAGCTTGTTTCATCACCTTTGCGAAGCTGCCGCTCTCTCCGGCTCCCGGAGACGAAGAAGCTGCTTCTTCGCGCAAAGACGATTCTGCCGCTCACAGTGCTCGGCGGTGTGCGGCTTCTGCCGAAAGAGGCCCGGGAGCGGTGCTTAGCTCTGCAGAGCACCGTACCTTCGTCTTTAGCCTCTCTTCTCGTCTACATCTTAGCAAAAAGCTTTTCCACTCTGTCTGGCAAGGAGAAACTGTGCCAGCACAAAAAACATCTCCCATCCTGTTCTAGAGGCTGCACGGAGGTCTGCCGAGTGTTTTGCAAGAAGAGAAAGAAAGTTGTCCAAAACAGCTTGCAATCGAATGTTCATGTGATTAGAAAATGCAGGAAAGTGGTCAGGTACTGTTTTCTCTCAGTTGGCAAGCTGCACACACAATCGCAGTGTTGTACAGCTTGTTTCATCACCTTTGCGAAGCTGCCGCTCTCTCCGGCTCCCGGAGACGAAGAAGCTGCTTCTTCGCGCAAAGACGATTCTGCCGCTCACAGTGCTCTGCGGTGTGCGCCTTCTGCCGAAAGAGGCCCGGGAGCGGTGCTTAGCTCTGCAGAGCACCGTACCTTCGTCTTTAGCCTCTCTTCTCGTCTACATCTAAGCAAAACGCTTTTCCACTCTGTCTGGCAAGGAGAAACTGTGCCCGCACAAAAAACATCTCCCATCCTGTTCTAGAGGCTGCACGGAGGTCTGCCGAGTGTTTTGCAAGAAGAGAAAGAAAGTTGTCCAAAACAGCTTGCAATCGAATGTTCATGTGATTAGAAAATGCAGGAAAGTGGTCAGGTACTGTTTTCTCTCAGTTGGCAAGCTGCACACACAATCGCAGTGTTGTACAGCTTGTTTCATCACCTTTGCGAAGCTGCCGCTCTCTCCGGCTCCCGGAGACGAAGAAGCTGCTTCTTCGCGCAAAGACGATTCTGCCGCTCACAGTGCTCTGCGGTGTGCGCCTTCTGCCGAAAGAGGCCCGGGAGCGGTGCTTAGCTCTGCAGAGCACCGTACCTTCGTCTTTAGCCTCTCTTCTCGTCTACATCTAAGCAAAACGCTTTTCCACTCTGTCTGGCAAGGAGAAACTGTGCCCGCACAAAAAACATCTCCAATCGTATTCTAGAGGCTGCACGGAGGTCTGCCGAGTGTTTTGCAAGAAGAGAAAGAAAGTTGTCCAAAACAGCTTCCAATCGAATGTTCATGTGAATAGAAAAGGCAGGAGAGTGGTCAGGTACTGTTTTCTCTCAGTTGGCAAGCTGCGCACACAATCGCAGTGTTGTACAGCTTGTTTCATCACCTTTGCGAAGCTGCCGCTCTCTCCGGCTCCCGGAGACGAAGAAGCAGCTGCTTCGCGCAATGACCATTCTGCCGCTCACAGTGCTCTGCAGTGTGTGTCTTCTGCCGAAAGAGGCCCGGATGCTGTGCTTAGCTCTGCAGAGCACCGTACCTTCGTCTTTAGCCTCTCTTCTCGTCTACATCTTAGCAAAAACCTTTTCCACTCTGTCTGGCAAGGAGAAACTGTGCCAGCACAAAAAACATCTCCCATCCTGTTCTAGAGGCTGCACGGAGGTCTGCCGAGTGTTTTGCAAGAAGAGAAAGAAAGTTGTCCAAAACAGCTTGCAATCGACTGTTCAAATGAATAGAAAAGGCAGGAGAGTGGTCAGGTACTGTTTTCTCTCAGTTGGCAAGCTGCGCACACAATCGCAGTGTTGTACAGCTTGTTTCATCACCTTTGCGAAGCTGCCGCTCTCTCCGGCTCCCGGAGACGAAGAAGCTGCTTCTTCGCGCAAAGACGATTCTGCCGCTCACAGTGCTCTGCGGTGTGCGTCTTCTGCCGAAAGAGGCCCGGGAGCTGTGCTTAGCTCTGCAGAGCGCCGTACCTTCGTCTTTAGCCTCTCTTCTCGTCTACATCTTAGCAAAAAGCTTTTCCACTCTGTCTGGCAAGGAGAAACTGTGCCAGCACAGAAAACATCTCCCATCGTGTTCTAGAGGCTGCACGGAGGTCTGCCGAGTGTTTTGGAAGAAGAGAAAGAAAGTTGTCCAAAACAGCTTGCAATCGAATGTTCATGTGAATACAAAAGGCAGGAGAGTGGTCAGGTACTGTTTTCTCTCAGTTGGCAAGCTGCGCACACAATCGCAGTGTTGTACAGCTTGTTTCATCACCTTTGCGAAGCTGCCGCTCTCTCCGGCTCCCGGAGACGAAGAAGCTGCGTTTTCGCGCAAAGACGATTCTGCCGCTCACAGTGCTCTGCGGTGTGTGTCTTCTGCCGAAAGAGGTCCGGGAGCGGTGCTTAGCTCTGCAGAGCACCGTACCTTCGTCTTTAGCCTCTCTTCTCGTCTACATCTTAGCAAAAAGCTTTTCCACTCTGTCTGGCAAGGAGAAACTGTGCCAGAACACAAAACATCTCCCATCGTGTTCTAGAGGCTGCACGGAGGTCTGCCGAGTGTTTTGCAAGAAGAGAAAGAAAGTTGTCCCAAACAGCTTGCAATCGAATGTTCATGTGAATAGAAAAGGCAGGAGAGTGGTCAGGTACTGTTTTCTCTCAGTTGGCAAGCTGCGCACACAATCGCAGTGTTGTACAGCTTGTTTCATCACCTTTGCGAAGTTGCCGCTCTCTCCGGCTCCCGGAGACGAAGAAGCTGCTTCTTCGCGCAAAGACGATTCTGCCGCTCACAGTGCTCTGCGGTGTGCGCCTTCTGCCGAAAGAGGCCCGGGAGCGGTGCTTAGCTCTGCAGAGCACCGTACCTTCGTCTTTAGCCTCTCTTCTCGTGTACATCTTAGCAAAAAGCTTTTCCACTCTGTCTGGCTAGGAGAAACTGTGCCAGCACAAAAAACATCTCCCATCGTGTTCTAGAGGCTGCACGGAGGTCTGCCGAGTGTTTTGCAAGAAGAGAAAGAAAGTTGTCCAAAACAGCTTGCAATCGAATGTTCATGTGAATAGAAAATGCAGGAAAGTGGTCAGGTACTGTTTTCTCTCAGTTGGCAAGCTGCACACACAATCGCAGTGTTGTACAGCTTGTTTCATCACCTTTGCGAAGTTGCCGCTCTCTCCGGCTCCCGGAGACGAAGAAGCTGCTTCTTCGCGCAAAGACGATTCTGCCGCTCACAGTGCTCTGCGGTGTGCGGCTTCTGCCGAAAGAGGTCCGGGAGCGGTGCTTATCTCTGCAGAGCACCGTACCTTCGTCTTTAGCCTCTCTTCTCGTCTACATCTTAGCAAAAAGCTTTTCCACTCTGTCTGGCAAGGAGAAACTGTGCCAGCACAGAAAACATCTCCCATCGTGTTCTAGAGGCTGCACGGAGGTCTGCCGAGTGTTTTGCAAGAAGAGAAAGAAAGTTGTCCAAAACAGCTTGCAATCGAATGTTCATGTGAATAGAAAAGGCAGGAGAGTGGTCAGGTACTGTTTTCTCTCAGTTGGCAAGCTGCGCACACAATCGCAGTGTTGTACAGCTTGTTTCATCACCTTTGCGAAGTTGCCGCTCTCTCCGCCTCCCGGAGACGAAGAAGCTGCTTCTTCGCGCAAAGACGATTCTGCCGCTCACAGTGCTCTGCGGTGTGCGCCTTCTGCCGAAAGAGGTCCGGGAGCGGTGCTTAGCTCTGCAGAGCACCGTACCTTCGTCTTTAGCCTCTCTTCTCGTCTATATCTTAGCAAAAATCTTTTCCACTCTGTCTGGCTAGGAGAAACTGTGCCAGCACAAAAAACATCTCCCATCGTGTTCTAGAGGCTGCACGGAGGTCTGCCGAGTGTTTTGCAAGAAGAGAAAGAAAGTTGTCCAAAACAGCTTGCAATCGAATGTTCATGTGATTAGAAAATGCAGGAAAGTGGTCAGGTACTGTTTTCTCTCAGTTGGCAAGCTGCACACACAATCGCAGTGTTGTACAGCTTGTTTCATCACCTTTGCGAAGTTGCCGCTCTCTCCGGCTCCCGGAGACGAAGAAGCTGCTTCTTCGCGCAAAGACGATTCTGCCGCTCACAGTGCTCTGCGGTGTGCGCCTTCTGCCGAAAGAGGCCCGGGAGCGGTGCTTAGCTCTGCAGAGCACCGTACCTTCGTCTTTAGCCTCTCTTCTCGTCTACATCTAAGCAAAACGCTTTTCCACTCTGTCTGGCAAGGAGAAACTGTGCCCGCACAAAAAACATCTCCAATCGTATTCTAGAGGCTGCACGGAGGTCTGCCGAGTGTTTTGCAAGAAGAGAAAGAAAGTTGTCCAAAACAGCTTCCAATCGAATGTTCATGTGAATAGAAAAGGCAGGAGAGTGGTCAGGTACTGTTTTCTCTCAGTTGGCAAGCTGCGCACACAATCGCAGTGTTGTACAGCTTGTTTCATCACCTTTGCGAAGCTGCCGCTCTCTCCGGCTCCCGGAGACGAAGAAGCAGCTGCTTCGCGCAAAGACCATTCTGCCGCTCACAGTGCTCTGCAGTGTGTGTCTTCTGCCGAAAGAGGCCCGGATGCTGTGCTTAGCTCTGCAGAGCACCGTACCTTCGTCTTTAGCCTCTCTTCTCGTCTACATCTTAGCAAAAACCTTTTCCACTCTGTCTGGCAAGGAGAAACTGTGCCAGCACAAAAAACATCTCCCATCGTGTTCTAGAGGCTGCACGGAGGTCTGCCGAGTGTTTTGCAAGAAGAGAAAGAAAGTTGTCCAAAACAGCTTGCAATCGACTGTTCAAGTGAATAGAAAAGGCAGGAGAGTGGTCAGGTACTGTTTTCTCTCAGTTGGCAAGCTGCGCACACAATCGCAGTGTTGTACAGCTTGTTTCATCACCTTTGCGAAGCTGCCGCTCTCTCCGGCTCCCGGAGACGAAGAAGCTGCTTCTTCGCGCAAAGACGATTCTGCCGCTCACAGTGCTCTGCAGTGTGCGTCTTCTGCCGAAAGAGGCCCGGGAGCTGTGCTTAGCTCTGCAGAGCACCGTACCTTCGTCTTTAGCCTCTCTTCTTGTCTACATCTTAGCAAAAAGCTTTTCCACTCTGTCTGGCAAGGAGAAACTTCGCCAGCACTGAAAACATCTCCCATCGTGTTCTAGAAGCTGCACGGAGGTCTGCCGAGTGTTTTGCAAGAAGAGAAAGAAAGTTGTCCAAAACAGCTTGCAATCGAATGTTCATGTGAATAGAAAAGGCAGGAGAGTGGTCAGGTACTGTTTTCTCTCAGTTGGCAAGCTGCGCACACAATCGCAGTGTTGTACAGCTTGTTTCATCACCTTTGCGAAGCTGCCGCTCTCTCCGGCTTTCGGAGACGAAGAAGCTGCTTCTTCGCGCAAAGACGATTCTGCCGCTCACAGTGCTCTGCAGAGTGCGCCTTCTGCCGAAAGAGGTCCGGGAGCGGTGCTTAGCTCTACAGAGCACCGTACCTTCGTCTTTAGCCTCTCTTCTCGTCTACATCTAAGCAAAAAGCTTTTCCACTCTGTCTGGCAAGGAGAAACTGTGCCAGCACAGAAAACATCTCCCATCGTGTTCTAGAGGCTGCACGGAGGTCTGCCGAGTGTTTTGCAGGAAGAGAAAGAAAGTTGTCCAAAACAGCTTGCAATCGAATATTCATGTGAATAGAAAAGGCAGGAGATGGTCAGGTACTGTTTTCTCTCAGTTGGCAAGCTGCGCACACAATCGCAGTGTTGTACAGCTTGTTTCATCACCTTTGCGAAGTTGCCGATCTCTCCGGCTCCCGGAGAGGAAGAAGCTGCGTTTTCGCACAAAGACTATTCTGCCGCTCACAGTGCTCTGCAGTGTGTGTCTTCTGCCGAAAGAGGCCCGGGAGGTGTGCTTAGCTCTGCAGAGCACCATACCTGCTTCTTTAGCTTCTCTTCTCGTCTACATCTTAGCAAAAAGCTTTTCCACTCTGTCTGGCAAGGAGAAACTGTGCCAGCACAAAAAACATCTCCCATCGTGTTCTAGAGGCTGCACGGAGGTCTGCCGAGTGTTTTGCAAGAAGAGAAAGAAAGTTGTCCAAAACAGCTTGCAATCGAATGTTCATGTGAATAGAAAAGGCAGGAGAGTGGTCAGGTACTGTTTTCTCTCAGTTGGCAAGCTGCGCACACAATCGCAGTGTTGTACAGCTTGTTTCATCACCTTTGCGAAGCTGCCGCTCTCTCCGGCTCCCGGAGACGAAGAAGCTGCTTCTTCGCGCAAAGACGATTCTGCCGCTCACAGTGCTCTGCAGTGTGTGTCTTCTGCCGAACGAGGCCCGGGAGCTGTGCTTAGCTCTGCAGAGCACCGTACCTTCGTCTTTAGCCTCTCTTCTCGTCTACATCTTAGCAAAAAGCTTTTCCACTCTGTCTGGCAAGGAGAAACTGTGCCAGCACAAAAAACATCTCCCATCGTGTTCTGGAGGCTGCACGGAGGTCTGCCGAGTGTTTTGCAAGAAGAGAAAGAAAGTTGTCCAAAACAGCTTGCAATCGAATGTTCATGTGAATAGAAAAGGCAGGAGAGTGGTCAGGTACTGTTTTCTCTCAGTTGGCAAGCTGCGCACACAATCGCAGTGTTGTACAGCTTGTTTCATCACCCTTGCGAAGCTGCCGCTCTCTCCGGCTCCCGGAGACGAAGAAGCTGCTTCTTCGCGCAAAGACGATTCTGCCGCTCACAGTGCTCTGCGGTGTGCGCCTTCTGCCGAAAGAGGCCCGGGAGCTGTGCTTAGCTCTGCAGAGCACCGTACCTTCGTCTTTAGCCTCTCTTCTCGTCTACATCTTAGCAAAAAGCTTTTCCACTCTGTCTGGCAAGGAGAAACTGTGCCAGCACAGAAAACATCTCCCATCGTGTTCTAGAGGCTGCACGGAGGTCTGCCGAGT
This sequence comes from Melozone crissalis, assembly GCF_028551555.1. Taxonomy (NCBI): domain Eukaryota; kingdom Metazoa; phylum Chordata; class Aves; order Passeriformes; family Passerellidae; genus Melozone; species Melozone crissalis. Next base: position 30,472 of record NW_026536206.1, read on the forward strand.
GTTTTGCAAGAAGAGAAAGAAAGTTGTCCAAAACAGCTTGCAATCGAATGTTCATGTGAATAGAAAAGGCAGGAGAGTGGTCAGGTACTGTTTTCTCTCAGTTGGCAAGCTGCGCACACAATCGCAGTGTTGTACAGCTTGTTTCATCACCTTTGCGAAGTTGCCGCTCTCTCCGCCTCCCGGAGACGAAGAAGCTGCTTCTTCGCGCAAAGACGATTCTGCCGCTCACAGTGCTCTGCGGTGTGCGCCTTCTGCCGAAAGAGGTCCGGGAGCGGTGCTTAGCTCTGCAGAGCACCGTACCTTCGTCTTTAGCCTCTCATCTCGTCTATATCTTAGCAAAAATCTTTTCCACTCTGTCTGGCTAGGAGAAACTGTGCCAGCACAAAAAACATCTCCCATCGTGTTCTAGAGGCTGCACGGAGGTCTGCCGAGTGTTTTGCAAGAAGAGAAAGAAAGTTGTCCAAAAAAGCTTGCAATCGAATGTTCATGTGATTAGGAAATGCAGGAAAGTGGTCAGGTACTGTTTTCTCTCAGTTGGCAAGCTGCACACACAATCGCAGTGTTGTACAGCTTGTTTCATCACCTTTGCGAAGTTGCCGCTCTCTCCGGCTCCCGGAGACGAAGAAGCTGCTTCTTCGCGCAAAGACGATTCTGCCGCTCACAGTGCTCTGCGGTGTGCGCCTTCTGCCGAAAGAGGCCCGGGAGCGGTGCTTAGCTCTGCAGAGCACCGTACCTTCGTCTTTAGCCTCTCTTCTCGTCTACATCTAAGCAAAACGCTTTTCCACTCTGTCTGGCAAGGAGAAACTGTGCCCGCACAAAAAACATCTCCAATCGTATTCTAGAGGCTGCACGGAGGTCTGCCGAGTGTTTTGCAAGAAGAGAAAGAAAGTTGTCCAAAACAGCTTCCAATCGAATGTTCATGTGAATAGAAAAGGCAGGAGAGTGGTCAGGTACTGTTTTCTCTCAGTTGGCAAGCTGCGCACACAATCGCAGTGTTGTACAGCTTGTTTCATCACCTTTGCGAAGCTGCCGCTCTCTCCGGCTCCCGGAGACGAAGAAGCAGCTGCTTCGCGCAAAGACCATTCTGCCGCTCACAGTGCTCTGCAGTGTGCGTCTTCGGCCGAAAGAGGCCCGGGAGCTGTGCTTAGCTCTGCAGAGCACCGTACCTTCGTCTTTAGCCTCTCTTCTCGTCTACATCTTAGCAAAAACCTTTTCCACTCTGTCTGGCTAGGAGAAACTGTGCCAGCACAAAAAACATCTCCCATCGTGTTCTAGAGGCTGCACGGAGGTCTGCCGAGTGTTTTGCAAGAAGAGAAAGAAAGTTGTCCAAAACAGCTTGCAATCGACTGTTCAAGTGAATAGAAAAGGCAGGAGAGTGGTCAGGTACTGTTTTCTCTCAGTTGGCAAGCTGCGCACACAATCGCAGTGTTGTACAGCTTGTTTCATCACCTTTGCGAAGCTGCCGCTCTCTCCGGCTCCCGGAGACGAAGAAGCTGCTTCTTCGCGCAAAGACGATTCTGCCGCTCACAGTGCTCTGCAGTGTGTGTCTTCTGCCGAAAGAGGCCCGGGAGCTGTGCTTAGCTCTGCAGAGCACCGTACCTTCGTCTTTAGCCTCTCTTCTTGTCTACATCTTAGCAAAAAGCTTTTCCACTCTGTCTGGCAAGGAGAAACTTCGCCAGCACTGAAAACATCTCCCATCGTGTTCTAGAAGCTGCACGGAGGTCTGCCGAGTGTTTTGCAAGAAGAGAAAGATAGTTGTCCAAAACAGCTTGCAATCGAATGTTCATGTGAATAGAAAAGGCAGGAGAGTGGTCAGGTACTGTTTTCTCTCAGTTGGCAAGCTGCGCACACAATCGCAGTGTTGTACAGCTTGTTTCATCACCTTTGCGAAGCTGCCGCTCTCTCCGGCTTTCGGAGACGAAGAAGCTGCTTCTTCGCGCAAAGACGATTCTGCCGCTCACAGTGCTCTGCAGAGTGCGCCTTCTGCCGAAAGAGGTCCGGGAGCGGTGCTTAGCTCTACAGAGAACCGTACCTTCGTCTTTAGCCTCTCTTCTCGTCTACATCTAAGCAAAAAGCTTTTCCACTCTGTCTGGCAAGGAGAAACTGTGCCAGCACAGAAAACATCTCCCATCGTGTTCTAGAGGCTGCACGGAGGTCTGCCGAGTGTTTTGCAAGAAGAGAAAGAAAGTTGTCCAAAACAGCTTGCAATCGAATGTTCATGTGAATAGAAAAGGCAGGAGAGTGGTCAGGTACTGTTTTCTCTCAGTTGGCAAGCTGCGCACACAATCGCAGTGTTGTACAGCTTGTTTCATCACCTTTGCGAAGCTGCCGCTCTCTCCGGCTCCCGGAGACGAAGAAGCTGCTTCTTCGCGCAAAGACGATTCTGCCGCTCACAGTGCTCTGCAGTGTGTGTCTTCTGCCGAACGAGGCCCGGGAGCTGTGCTTAGCTCTGCAGAGCACCGTACCTTCGTCTTTAGCCTCTCTTCTCGTCTACATCTTAGCAAAAAGCTTTTCCACTCTGTCTGGCAAGGAGAAACTGTGCCAGCACAAAAAACATCTCCCATCGTGTTCTGGAGGCTGCACGGAGGTCTGCCGAGTGTTTTGCAAGAAGAGAAAGAAAGTTGTCCAAAACAGCTTGCAATCGAATGTTCATGTGAATAGAAAAGGCAGGAGAGTGGTCAGGTACTGTTTTCTCTCAGTTGGCAAGCTGCGCACACAATCGCAGTGTTGTACAGCTTGTTTCATCACCCTTGCGAAGCTGCCGCTCTCTCCGGCTCCCGGAGATGAAGAAGCTGCTTCTTCGCGCAAAGACGATTCTGCCGCTCACAGTGCTCTGCGGTGTGCGCCTTCTGCCGAAAGAGGCCCGGGAGCTGTGCTTAGCTCTGCAGAGCGCCGTACCTTCGTCTTTAGCCTCTCTTCTCGTCTACATCTTAGCAAAAATCTTTTCCACTCTGTCTGGCAAGGAGAAACTGTGCCAGCACAAAAAACATCTCCATTCGTGTTCTAGAGGCTGCACGGAGGCCTGCCGAGTGTTTTGCAAGAAGAGAAAGAAAGTTGTCCAAAACAGCTTGCAATCGAATGTTCATGTGAATAGAAAAGGCAGGAGAGTGGTCAGGTACTGTTTTCTCTCAGTTGGCAAGCTGCGCACACAATCGCAGTGTTGTACAGCTTGTTTCATCACCTTTGCGAAGCTGCCGCTCTCTCCGGCTCCCGGAGACGAAGAAGCAGCTGCTTCGCGCAAAGACGATTCTGCCGCTCACAGTGCTCGGCGGTGTGCGGCTTCTGCCGAAAGAGGCCCGGGAGCGGTGCTTAGCTCTGCAGAGCACCGTACCTTCGTCTTTAGCCTCTCTTCTCGTCTACATCTTAGCAAAAAGCTTTTCCACTCTGTCTGGCAAGGAGAAACTGTGCCAGCACAAAAAACATCTCCCATCCTGTTCTAGAGGCTGCACGGAGGTCTGCCGAGTGTTTTGCAAGAAGAGAAAGAAAGTTGTCCAAAACAGCTTGCAATCGAATGTTCATGTGAATAGAAAAGGCAGGAGAGTGGTCAGGTACTGTTTTCTCTCAGTTGGCAAGCTGCGCACACAATCGCAGTGTTGTACAGCTTGTTTCATCACCTTTGCGAAGCTGCCGCTCTCTCCGGCTCCCGGAGACGAAGAAGCTGCGTTTTCGCGCAAAGACGATTCTGCCGCTCACAGTGCTCTGCGGTGTGCGGCTTCTGCCGAAAGAGGTCCGGGAGCGGTGCTTATCTCTGCAGAGCACCGTACCTTCGTCTTTAGCCTCTCTTCTTGTCTACATCTTAGCAAAAAGCTTTTCCACTCTGTCTGGCAAGGAGAAACTGTGCCAGCACAGAAAACATCTCCCATCGTGTTCTAGAGGCTGCACGGAGGTCTGCCGAGTGTTTTGCAAGAAGAGAAAGAAAGTTGTCCAAAACAGCTTGCAATCGAATGTTCATGTGAATAGAAAAGGCAGGAGAGTGGTCAGGTACTGTTTTCTCTCAGTTGGCAAGCTGCGCACACAATCGCAGTGTTGTACAGCTTGTTTCATCACCTTTGCGAAGTTGCCGCTCTCTCCGCCTCCCGGAGACGAAGAAGCTGCTTCTTCGCGCAAAGACGATTCTGCCGCTCACAGTGCTCTGCGGTGTGCGCCTTCTGCCGAAAGAGGTCCGGGAGCGGTGCTTAGCTCTGCAGAGCACCGTACCTTCGTCTTTAGCCTCTCTTCTCGTCTACATCTTAGCAAAAATCTTTTCCACTCTGTCTGGCTAGGAGAAACTGTGCCAGCACAAAAAACATCTCCCATCGTGTTCTAGAGGCTGCACGGAGGTCTGCCGAGTGTTTTGCAAGAAGGGAAAGAAAGTTGTCCAAAACAGCTTGCAATCGAATGTTCATGTGATTAGAAAATGCAGGAAAGTGGTCAGGTACTGTTTTCTCTCAGTTGGCAAGCTGCACACACAATCGCAGTGTTGTACAGCTTGTTTCATCACCTTTGCGAAGCTGCCGCTCTCTCCGGCTCCCGGAGACGAAGAAGCTGCTTCTTCGCGCAAAGACGATTCTGCCGCTCACAGTGCTCTGCGGTGTGCGCCTTCTGCCGAAAGAGGCCCGGGAGCGGTGCTTAGCTCTGCAGAGCACCGTACCTTCGTCTTTAGCCTCTCTTCTCGTCTACATCTAAGCAAAACGCTTTTCCACTCTGTCTGGCAAGGAGAAACTGTGCCCGCACAAAAAACATCTCCAATCGTATTCTAGAGGCTGCACGGAGGTCTGCCGAGTGTTTTGCAAGAAGAGAAAGAAAGTTGTCCAAAACAGCTTCCAATCGAATGTTCATGTGAATAGAAAAGGCAGGAGAGTGGTCAGGTACTGTTTTCTCTCAGTTGGCAAGCTGCGCACACAATCGCAGTGTTGTACAGCTTGTTTCATCACCTTTGCGAAGCTGCCGCTCTCTCCGGCTCCCGGAGACGAAGAAGCAGCTGCTTCGCGCAAAGACCATTCTGCCGCTCACAGTGCTCTGCAGTGTGTGTCTTCTGCCGAAAGAGGCCCGGATGCTGTGCTTAGCTCTGCAGAGCACCGTACCTTCGTCTTTAGCCTCTCTTCTCGTCTACATCTTAGCAAAAAGCTTTTCCACTCTGTCTGGCAAGGAGAAACTGTGCAGCACAAAAAACATCTCCCATCCTGTTCTAGAGGCTGCACGGAGGTCTGCCGAGTGTTTTGCAAGAAGAGAAAGAAAGTTGTCCAAAACAGCTTGCAATCGAATGTTCATGTGAATACAAAAGGCAGGAGAGTGGTCAGGTACTGTTTTCTCTCAGTTGGCAAGCTGCGCACACAATCGCAGTGTTGTACAGCTTGTTTCATCACCTTTGCGAAGCTGCCGCTCTCTCCGGCTCCCGGAGACGAAGAAGCTGCGTTTTCGCGCAAAGACGATTCTGCCGCTCACAGTGCTCTGCGGTGTGTGTCTTCTGCCGAAAGAGGTCCGGGAGCGGTGCTTAGCTCTGCAGAGCACCGTACCTTCGTCTTTAGCCTCTCTTCTTGTCTACATCTTAGCAAAAAGCTTTTCCACTCTGTCTGGCAAGGAGAAACTGTGCCAGAACACAAAACATCTCCCATCGTGTTCTAGAGGCTGCACGGAGGTCTGCCGAGTGTTTTGCAAGAAGAGAAAGAAAGTTGTCCCAAACAGCTTGCAATCGAATGTTCATGTGAATAGAAAAGGCAGGAGAGTGGTCAGGTACTGTTTTCTCTCAGTTGGCAAGCTGCGCACACAATCGCAGTGTTGTACAGCTTGTTTCATCACCTTTGCGAAGTTGCCGCTCTCTCCGGCTCCCGGAGACGAAGAAGCTGCTTCTTCGCGCAAAGACGATTCTGCCGCTCACAGTGCTCTGCGGTGTGCGCCTTCTGCCGAAAGAGGCCCGGGAGCGGTGCTTAGCTCTGCAGAGCACCGTACCTTCGTCTTTAGCCTCTCTTCTCGTGTACATCTTAGCAAAAAGCTTTTCCACTCTGTCTGGCTAGGAGAAACTGTGCCAGCACAAAAAACATCTCCCATCGTGTTCTAGAGGCTGCACGGAGGTCTGCCGAGTGTTTTGCAAGAAGAGAAAGAAAGTTGTCCAAAACAGCTTGCAATCGAATGTTCATGTGAATAGAAAATGCAGGAAAGTGGTCAGGTACTGTTTTCTCTCAGTTGGCAAGCTGCACACACAATCGCAGTGTTGTACAGCTTGTTTCATCACCTTTGCGAAGTTGCCGCTCTCTCCGGCTCCCGGAGACGAAGAAGCTGCTTCTTCGCGCAAAGACGATTCTGCCGCTCACAGTGCTCTGCTGTGTGCGCCTTCTGCCGAAAGAGGCCCGGGAGCGGTGCTTAGCTCTGCAGAGCACCGTACCTTCGTCTTTAGCCTCTCTTCTCGTCTACATCTAAGCAAAACGCTTTTCCACTCTGTCTGGCAAGGAGAAACTGTGCCCGCACAAAAAACATCTCCAATCGTATTCTAGAGGCTGCACGGAGGTCTGCCGAGTGTTTTGCAAGAAGAGAAAGAAAGTTGTCCAAAACAGCTTGCAATCGAATGTTCATGTGAATAGAAAAGGCAGGAGAGTGGTCAGGTACTGTTTTCTCTCAGTTGGCAAGCTGCGCACACAATCGCAGTGTTGTACAGCTTGTTTCATCACCTTTGCGAAGCTGCCGCTCTCTCCGGCTCCCGGAGACGAAGAAGCTGCTTCTTAGCGCAAAGACGATTCTGCCGCTCACAGTGCTCTGCAGTGTGTGTCTTCTGCCGAAAGAGGCCCGGGAGCTGTGCTTAGCTCTGCAGAGCACCGTACCTTCGTCTTTAGCCTCTCTTCTTGTCTACATCTTAGCAAAAAGCTTTTCCACTCTGTCTGGCAAGGAGAAACTTCGCCAGCACTGAAAACATCTCCCATCGTGTTCTAGAAGCTGCACGGAGGTCTGCCGAGTGTTTTGCAAGAAGAGAAAGAAAGTTGTCCAAAACAGCTTGCAATCGAATGTTCATGTGAATAGAAAAGGCAGGAGAGTGGTCAGGTACTGTTTTCTCTCAGTTGGCAAGCTGCGCACACAATCGCAGTGTTGTACAGCTTGTTTCATCACCTTTGCGAAGCTGCCGCTCTCTCCGGCTTTCGGAGACGAAGAAGCTGCTTCTTCGCGCAAAGACGATTCTGCCGCTCACAGTGCTCTGCAGAGTGCGCCTTCTGCCGAAAGAGGTCCGGGAGCGGTGCTTAGCTCTACAGAGCACCGTACCTTCGTCTTTAGCCTCTCTTCTCGTCTACATCTAAGCAAAAAGCTTTTCCACTCTGTCTGGCAAGGAGAAACTGTGCCAGCACAGAAAACATCTCCCATCGTGTTCTAGAGGCTGCACGGAGGTCTGCCGAGTGTTTTGCAGGAAGAGAAAGAAAGTTGTCCAAAACAGCTTGCAATCGAATATTCATGTGAATAGAAAAGGCAGGAGATGGTCAGGTACTGTTTTCTCTCAGTTGGCAAGCTGCGCACACAATCGCAGTGTTGTACAGCTTGTTTCATCACCTTTGCGAAGTTGCCGATCTCTCCGGCTCCCGGAGAGGAAGAAGCTGCGTTTTCGCACAATGACGATTCTGCCGCTCACAGTGCTCTGCAGTGTGTGTCTTCTGCCGAAAGAGGCCCGGGAGCTGTGCTTAGCTCTGCAGAGCACCATACCTGCTTCTTTAGCTTCTCTTCTCGTCTACATCTTAGCAAAAAGCTTTTCCACTCTGTCTGGCTAGGAGAAACTGTGCCAGCACAAAAAACATCTCCCATCGTGTTCTAGAGGCTGCACGGAGGTCTGCCGAGTGTTTTGCAAGAAGAGAAAGAAAGTTGTCCAAAACAGCTTGCAATCGAATGTTCATGTGAATAGAAAAGGCAGGAGAGTGGTCAGGTACTGTTTTCTCTCAGTTGGCAAGCTGCGCACACAATCGCCGTGTTGTACAGCTTGTTTCATCACCTTTGCGAAGCTGCCGCTCTCTCCGGCTCTTGGAGACGAAGAAGCTGCTTCTTCGCGCAAACACGATTCTGCCGCTCACAGTGCTCTGCAGTGTGTGTCTTCTGCCGAACGAGGCCCGGGAGCTGTGCTTAGCTCTGCAGAGCACCGTACCTTCGTCTTTAGCCTCTCTTCTCGTCTACATCTTAGCAAAAAGCTTTTCCACTCTGTCTGGCAAGGAGAAACTGTGCCAGCACAAAAAACATCTCCCATCGTGTTCTGGAGGCTGCACGGAGGTCTGCCGAGTGTTTTGCAAGAAGAGAAAGAAAGTTGTCCAAAACAGCTTGCAATCGAATGTTCATGTGAATAGAAAAGGCAGGAGAGTGGTCAGGTACTGTTTTCTCTCAGTTGGCAAGCTGCGCACACAATCGCAGTGTTGTACAGCTTGTTTCATCACCTTTGCGAAGCTGCCGCTCTCTCCGGCTCCCGGAGACGAAGAAGCTGCTTCTTCGCGCAAAGACGATTCTGCCGCTCACAGTGCTCTGCGGTGTGCGCCTTCTGCCGAAAGAGGCCCGGGAGCTGTGCTTAGCTCTGCAGAGCACCGTACCTTCGTCTTTAGCCTCTCTTCTCGTCTACATCTTAGCAAAAAGCTTTTCCACTCTGTCTGGCAAGGAGAAACTGTGCCAGCACAAAAAACATCTCCATTCGTGTTCTAGAGGCTGCACGGAGGTCTGCCGAGTGTTTTGCAAGAAGAGAAAGAAAGTTGTCCAAAACAGCTTGCAATCGAATGTTCATGTGAATAGAAAAGGCAGGAGAGTGGTCAGGTACTGTTTTCTCTCAGTTGGCAAGCTGCGCACACAATCGCAGTGTTGTACAGCTTGTTTCATCACCTTTGCGAAGCTGCCGCTCTCTCCGGCTCCCGGAGACGAAGAAGCTGCTTCTTCGCGCAAAGACGATTCTGCCGCTCACAGTGCTCTGCAGTGTGCGGCTTCTGCCGAAAGAGGCCCGGGATCTGTGCTTAGCTCTGCAGAGCGCCGTACCTTCGTCTTTAGCCTCTCTTCTCGTCTACATCTAAGCAAAAAGCTTTTCCACTCTGTCTGGCAAGGAGAAACTGTGCCAGCACAGAAAACATCTCCCATCGTGTTCTAGAGGCTGCACGGAGGTCTGCCGAGTGTTTTGCAGGAAGAGAAAGAAAGTTGTCCAAAACAGCTTGCAATCGAATATTCATGTGAATAGAAAAGGCAGGAGATGGTCAGGTACTGTTTTCTCTCAGTTGGCAAGCTGCGCACACAATCGCAGTGTTGTACAGCTTGTTTCATCACCTTTGCGAAGTTGCCGATCTCTCCGGCTCCCGGAGAGGAAGAAGCTGCGTTTTCGCACAATGACGATTCTGCCGCTCACAGTGCTCTGCAGTGTGTGTCTTCTGCCGAAAGAGGCCCGGGAGCTGTGCTTAGCTCTGCAGAGCACCATACCTGCTTCTTTAGCTTCTCTTCTCGTCTACATCTTAGCAAAAAGCTTTTCCACTCTGTCTGGCTAGGAGAAACTGTGCCAGCACAAAAAACATCTCCCATCGTGTTCTAGAGGCTGCACGGAGGTCTGCCGAGTGTTTTGCAAGAAGAGAAAGAAAGTTGTCCAAAACAGCTTGCAATCGAATGTTCATGTGAATAGAAAAGGCAGGAGAGTGGTCAGGTACTGTTTTCTCTCAGTTGGCAAGCTGCGCACACAATCGCCGTGTTGTACAGCTTGTTTCATCACCTTTGCGAAGCTGCCGCTCTCTCCGGCTCCCGGAGACGAAGAAGCTGCTTCTTCGCGCAAACACGATTCTGCCGCTCACAGTGCTCTGCAGTGTGTGTCTTCTGCCGAACGAGGCCCGGGAGCTGTGCTTAGCTCTGCAGAGCACCGTACCTTCGTCTTTAGCCTCTCTTCTCGTCTACATCTTAGCAAAAAGCTTTTCCACTCTGTCTGGCAAGGAGAAACTGTGCCAGCACAAAAAACATCTCCCATCGTGTTCTGGAGGCTGCACGGAGGTCTGCCGAGTGTTTTGCAAGAAGAGAAAGAAAGTTGTCCAAAACAGCTTGCAATCGAATGTTCATGTGAATAGAAAAGGCAGGAGAGTGGTCAGGTACTGTTTTCTCTCAGTTGGCAAGCTGCGCACACAATCGCAGTGTTGTACAGCTTGTTTCATCACCTTTGCGAAGCTGCCGCTCTCTCCGGCTCCCGGAGACGAAGAAGCTGCTTCTTCGCGCAAAGACGATTCTGCCGCTCACAGTGCTCTGCGGTGTGCGCCTTCTGCCGAAAGAGGCCCGGGAGCTGTGCTTAGCTCTGCAGAGCACCGTACCTTCGTCTTTAGCCTCTCTTCTCGTCTACATCTTAGCAAAAAGCTTTTCCACTCTGTCTGGCAAGGAGAAACTGTGCCAGCACAAAAAACATCTCCATTCGTGTTCTAGAGGCTGCACGGAGGTCTGCCGAGTGTTTTGCAAGAAGAGAAAGAAAGTTGTCCAAAACAGCTTGCAATCGAATGTTCATGTGAATAGAAAAGGCAGGAGAGTGGTCAGGTACTGTTTTCTCTCAGTTGGCAAGCTGCGCACACAATCGCAGTGTTGTACAGCTTGTTTCATCACCTTTGCGAAGCTGCCGCTCTCTCCGGCTCCCGGAGACGAAGAAGCTGCTTCTTCGCGCAAAGACGATTCTGCCGCTCACAGTGCTCTGCAGTGTGCGGCTTCTGCCGAAAGAGGCCCGGGATCTGTGCTTAGCTCTGCAGAGCGCCGTACCTTCGTCTTTAGCCTCTCTTCTCGTCTACATCTTAGCAAAAAGCTTTTCCACTCTGTCTGGCAAGGAGAAACTGTGCCAGCACAGAAAACATCTCCCATCGTGTTCTAGAAGCTGCACGGAGGTCTGCCGAGTGTTTTGCAAGAAGAGAAAGAAAGTTGTCCAAAACAGCTTGCAATCGAATATTCATGTGAATAGAAAAGGCAGGAGAGTGGTCAGGTACTGTTTTCTCTCAGTTGGCAAGCTGCGCATACAGTCGCAGTGTTGTACAGCTTGTTTCATCACCTTTGCGAAGCTGCCGCTCTCTCCGGCTCCCGGAGACGAAGAAGCTGCTTCTTCGGGCAAAGACGATTCTGCCGCTCACAGTGCTCGGCGGTGTGCGGCTTCTGCCGAAAGAGGCCCGGGAGCGGTGCTTAGCTCTGCAGAGCACCGTACCTTCGTCTTTAGCCTCTCTTCTCGTCTACATCTTAGCAAAAAGCTTTTCCACTCTGTCTGGCAAGGAGAAACTGTGCCAGCACAAAAAACATCTCCCATCGTGTTCTAGAGGCTGCACGGAGGTCTGCCGAGTGTTTTGCAAGAAGAGAAAGAAAGTTGTCCAAAACAGCTTGCAATCGAATGTTCATGTGAATAGAAAAGGCAGGAGAGTGGTCAGGTACTGTTTTCTCTCAGTTGGCAAGCTGCGCACAAAATCGCAGTGTTGTACAGCTTGTTTCATCACCTTTGCGAAGCTGCCGCTCTCTCCGGCTCCCGGAGACGAAGAAGCTGCGTTTTCGCGCAAAGACGATTCTGCCGCTCACAGTGCTCTGCGGTGTGCGGCTTCTGCCGAAAGAGGTCCGGGAGCGGTGCTTATCTCTGCAGAGCACCGTACCTTCGTCTTTAGCCTCTCTTCTCGTCTACATCTTAGCAAAAAGCTTTTCCACTCTGTCTGGCAAGGAGAAACTGTGCCAGCACAAAAAACATCTCCCATCGTGTTCTAGAGGCTGCACGGAGGTCTGCCGAGTGTTTTGCAAGAAGAGAAAGAAAGTTGTCCAAAACAGCTTGCAATCGAATGTTCATGTGAATAGAAAAGGCAGGAGAGTGGTCAGGTACTGTTTTCTCTCAGTTGGCAAGCTGCGCACAAAATCGCAGTGTTGTACAGCTTGTTTCATCACCTTTGCGAAGCTGCCGCTCTCTCCGGCTCCCGGAGACGAAGAAGCTGCGTTTTCGCGCAAAGACGATTCTGCCGCTCACAGTGCTCTGCGGTGTGCGGCTTCTGCCGAAAGAGGTCCGGGAGCGGTGCTTATCTCTGCAGAGCACCGTACCTTCGTCTTTAGCCTCTCTTCTCGTCTACATCTTAGCAAAAAGCTTTTCCACTCTGTCTGGCAAGGAGAAACTGTGCCAGAACACAAAACATCTCCCATCGTGTTCTAGAGGCTGCACGGAGGTCTGCCGAGTGTTTTGCAAGAAGAGAAAGAAAGTTGTCCAAAACAGCTTGCAATCGAATGTTCATGTGAATAGAAAAGGCAGGAGAGTGGTCAGGTACTGTTTTCTCTCAGTTGGCAAGCTGCGCACACAATCGCAGTGTTGTACAGCTTGTTTCATCACCTTTGCGAAGTTGCCGCTCTCTCCGCCTCCCGGAGACGAAGAAGCTGCTTCTTCGCGCAAAGACGATTCTGCCACTCACAGTGCTCTGCGGTGTGCGCCTTCTGCCGAAAGAGGTCCGGGAGCGGTGCTTAGCTCTGCAGAGCACCGTACCTTCGTCTTTAGCCTCTCTTCTCGTCTACATCTTAGCAAAAAGCTTTTCCACTCTGTCTGGCTAGGAGAAACTGTGCCAGCACAAAAAACATCTCCCATCGTGTTCTAGAGGCTGCACGGAGGTCTGCCGAGTGTTTTGCAAGAAGAGAAAGAAAGTTGTCCAAAACAGCTTGCAATCGAATGTTCATGTGATTAGAAAATGCAGGAAAGTTGTCAGGTACTGTTTTCTCTCAGTTGGCAAGCTGCACACACAATCGCAGTGTTGTACAGCTTGTTTCATCACCTTTGCGAAGTTGCCGCTCTCTCCGGCTCCCGGAGACGAAGAAGCTGCTTCTTCGCGCAAAGACGATTCTGCCGCTCACAGTGCTCTGCGGTGTGCGCCTTCTGCCGAAAGAGGCCCGGGAGCGGTGCTTAGCTCTGCAGAGCACCGTACCTTCGTCTTTAGCCTCTCTTCTCGTCTACATCTAAGCAAAACGCTTTTCCACTCTGTCTGGCAAGGAGAAACTGTGCCCGCACAAAAAACATCTCCAATCGTATTCTAGAGGCTGCACGGAGGTCTGCCGAGTGTTTTGCAAGAAGAGAAAGAAAGTTGTCCAAAACAGCTTCCAATCGAATGTTCATGTGAATAGAAAAGGCAGGAGAGTGGTCAGGTACTGTTTTCTCTCAGTTGGCAAGCTGCGCACACAATCGCAGTGTTGTACAGCTTGTTTCATCACCTTTGCGAAGCTGCCGCTCTCTCCGGCTCCCGGAGACGAAGAAGCAGCTGCTTCGCGCAAAGACCATTCTGCCGCTCACAGTGCTCTGCAGTGTGTGTCTTCTGCCGAAAGAGGCCCGGATGCTGTGCTTAGCTCTGCAGAGCACCGTACCTTCGTCTTTAGCCTCTCTTCTCGTCTACATCTTAGCAAAAAGCTTTTCCACTCTGTCTGGCAAGGAGAAACTGTGCCAGCACAGAAAACATCTCCCATCGTGTTCTAGAGGCTGCACGGAGGTCTGCCGAGTGTTTTGCAAGAAGAGAAAGAAAGTTGTCCAAAACAGCTTGCAATCGAATGTTCATGTGAATACAAAAGGCAGGAGAGTGGTCAGGTACTGTTTTCTCTCAGTTGGCAAGCTGCGCACACAATCGCAGTGTTGTACAGCTTGTTTCATCACCTTTGCGAAGCTGCCGCTCTCTCCGGCTCCCGGAGACGAAGAAGCTGCTTCTTCGCGCAAAGACGATTCTGCCGCTCACAGTGCTCTGCGGTGTGTGTCTTCTGCCGAAAGAGGTCCGGGAGCGGTGCTTAGCTCTGCAGAGCACCGTACCTTCGTCTTTAGCCTCTCTTCTCGTCTACATGTTAGCAAAATCTTTTCCACTCTGTCTGGCAAGGAGAAACTGTGCCAGCACAGAAAACATCTCCCATCGTGTTCTAGAGGCTGCACGGAGGTCTGCCGAGTGTTTTGCAAGAAGAGAAAGAAAGTTGTCCAAAACAGCTTGCAATCGAATGTTCATGTGAATAGAAAAGGCAGGAGAGTGGTCAGGTACTGTTTTCTCTCAGTTGGCAAGCTGCGCACACAATCGCAGTGTTGTACAGCTTGTTTCATCACCTTTGCGAAGCTGCCGCTCTCTCCGGCTCCCGGAGACGAAGAAGCTGCTTCTTCGCGCAAAGACGATTCTGCCGCTCACAGTGCTCTGCGGTGTGCGCCTTCTGCCGAAAGAGTCCCAGGAGCGGTGCTTAGCTCTGCAGAGCACCGTACCTTCGTCTTTAGCCTCTATTCTCGTCTACATCTTAGCAAAAAGCTTTTCCACTCTGTCTGGCAAGGAGAAACTGTGCCAGCACAAAACACATCTCCCATCGTGTTCTAGAGGCTGCACGGAGGTCTGCCGAGTGTTTTGCAAGAAGAGAAAGAAAGTTGTCCAAAACAGCTTCCAATCGAATGTTCATGTGAATAGAAAAGGCAGGAGAGTGGTCAGGTACTGTTTTCTCTCAGTTGGCAAGCTGCGCACACAATCGCAGTGTTGTACAGCTTGTTTCATCACCTTTGCGAAGCTGCCGCTCTCTCCGGCTCCCGGAGACGAAGAAGCTGCTTCTTCGCGCAAAGACGATTCTGCCGCTCACAGTGCTCTGCGGTGTGCGGCTTCTGCCGAAAGAGGCCCGGGAGCGGTGCTTAGCTCTGCAGAGCACCGTACCTTCGTCTTTAGCCTCTCTTCTCGTCTACATCTTAGCAAAAAGCTTTTCCACTCTGTCTGGCAAGGAGAAACTGTGCCAGCACAAAAAACATCTCCCATCGTGTTCTAGAGGCTGCACGGAGGTCTGCCGAGTGTTTTGCAAGAAGAGAAAGAAAGTTGTCCAAAACAGCTTGCAATCGAATGTTCAAGTGAATAGAAAAGGCAGGAGAGTGGTCAGGTACTGTTTTCTCTCAGTTGGCAAGCTGCGCACACAATCGCAGTGTTGTACAGCTTGTTTCATCACCTTTGCGAAGCTGCCGCTCTCTCCGGCTCCCGGAGACGAAGAAGCTGCTTCTTCGCGCAAAGACGATTCTGCCGCTCACAGTGCTCTGCGGTGTGCGGCTTCTGCCGAAAGAGGCCCGGGAGCAGTGCTTAGCTCTGCAGAGCACCGTACCTTCGTCTTTAGCCTCTCTTCTCGTCTACATCTTAGCAAAAAGCTTTTCCACTCTGTCTGGCAAGGAGAAACTGTGCCAGCACAAAAAACATCTCCCATCGTGTTCTAGAGGCTGCACGGAGGTCTGCCGAGTGTTTTGCAAGAAGAGAAAGAAAGTTGTCCAAAACAGCTTGCAATCGAATGTTCAAGTGAATAGAAAAGGCAGGAGAGTGGTCAGGTACTGTTTTCTCTCAGTTGGCAAGCTGCGCACACAATCGCAGTGTTGTACAGCTTGTTTCATCACCTTTGCGAAGCTGCCGCTCTCTCCGGCTCCCGGAGACGAAGAAGCTGCGTTTTCGCGCTAAGACGATTCTGCCGCTCACACTGCTCTGCGGTGTACGCCTTCTGCCGAAAGAGGTCCGGGAGCGGTGCTTAGCTCTGCAGAGCACCGTACCTTCGTCTTTAGCCTCTCTTCTCATCTACATCTTAGCAAAAAGCTTTTCCACTCTGTCTGGCAAGGAGAAACTGTGCCAGAACACAAAACATCTCCCATCGTGTTCTAGAGGCTGCACGGAGGTCTGCCGAGTGTTTTGCAAGAAGAGAAAGAAAGTTGTCCAAAACAAATTGCAATCGAATGTTCATGTGAATAGAAAATACAGGAAAGTGGTCAGGTACTGTTTTCTCTCAGTTGGCAAGCTGCACACACAATCGCAGTGTTGTACAGCTTGTTTCATCACCTTTGCGAATTTGCCGCTCTCTCCGGCTCCCGGAGACGAAGAAGCTGCTTCTTCGCGCAATGACGATTCTGCCGCTCACAGTGCTCTGCGGTGTGCGCCTTCTGCCGAAAGAGGCCCGGGAGCGGTGCTTAGCTCTGCAGAGCACCGTACCTTCGTCTTTAGCCTCTCTTCTCGTCTACATCTTAGCAAAAAGCTTTTCCACTCTGTCTGGCAAGGAGAAACTTTGCCAGCACAAAAAACATCTCCCATCGTGTTCTAGAGGCTGCACGGAGGTCTGCCGAGTGTTTTGCAAGAAGAGAAAGAAAGTTGTCCCAAACAGCTTGCAATCGAATGTTCATGTGAATAGAAAAGGCAGGAGAGTGGTCAGGTACTGTTTTCTCTCAGTTGGCAAGCTGCGCACACAATCGCAGTGTTGTACAGCTTGTTTCATCACCTTTGCGAAGTTGCCGCTCTCTCCGGCTCCCGGAGACGAAGAAGCTGCTTCTTCGCGCAAAGACGATTCTGCCGCTCACAGTGCTCTGCGGTGTGCGCCTTCTGCCGAAAGAGGTCCGGGAGCGGTGCTTAGCTCTGCAGAGCACCGTACCTTCGTCTTTAGCCTCTCTTCTCGTCTACATCTTAGCAAAAATCTTTTCCACTCTGTCTGGCTAGGAGAAACTGTGCCAGCACAGAAAACATCTCCCATCGTGTTCTAGAGGCTGCACGGAGGTCTGCCGAGTGTTTTGCAAGAAGAGAAAGAAAGTTGTCCAAAACAGCTTGCAATCGAATGTTCATGTGATTAGAAAATGCAGGAAAGTGGTCAGGTACTGTTTTCTCTCAGTTGGCAAGCTGCACACACAATCGCAGTGTTGTACAGCTTGTTTCATCACCTTTGCGAAGTTGCCGCTCTCTCCGGCTCCCGGAGACGAAGAAGCTGCTTCTTCGCGCAAAGACGATTCTGCCGCTCACAGTGCTCTGCGGTGTGCGCCTTCTGCCGAAAGAGGCCCGGGAGCGGTGCTTAGCTCTGCAGAGCACCGTACCTTCGTCTTTAGCCTCTCTTCTCGTCTACATCTAAGCAAAACGCTTTTCCACTCTGTCTGGCAAGGAGAAACTGTGCCCGCACAAAAAACATCTCCAATCGTATTCTAGAGGCTGCACGGAGGTCTGCCGAGTGTTTTGCAAGAAGAGAAAGAAAGTTGTCCAAAACAGCTTCCAATCGAATGTTCATGTGAATAGAAAAGGCAGGAGAGTGGTCAGGTACTGTTTTCTCTCAGTTGGCAAGCTGCGCACACAATCGCAGTGTTGTACAGCTTGTTTCATCACCTTTGCGAAGCTGCCGCTCTCTCCGGCTCCCGGAGACGAAGAAGCTGCGTTTTCGCGCAAAGACGATTCTGCCGCTCACAGTGCTCTGCGGTGTGTGTCTTCTGCCGAAAGAGGCCCGGGAGCTGTGCTTAGCTCTGCAGAGCACCGTACCTTCGTCTTTAGCCTCTCTTCTCGTCTACATCTTAGCAAAAACCTTTTCCACTCTGTCTGGCAAGGAGAAACTGTGCCAGCACAAAAAACATCTCCCATCGTGTTCTAGAGGCTGCACGGAGGTCTGCCGAGTGTTTTGCAAGAAGAGAAAGAAAGTTGTCCAAAACAGCTTGCAATCGAATGTTCAAGTGAATAGAAAAGGCAGGAGAGTGGTCAGGTACTGTTTTCTCTCAGTTGGCAAGCTGCGCACACAATCGCAGTGTTGTACAGCTTGTTTCATCACCTTTGCGAAGCTGCCGCTCTCTCCGGCTCCCGGAGACGAAGAAGCTGCTTCTTCGCGCAAAGACGATTCTGCCGCTCACAGTGCTCTGCGGTGTGCGTCTTCTGCCGAAAGAGGCCCAGGAGCGGTGCTTAGCTCTGCAGAGCACCGTACCTTCGTCTTTAGCCTCTCTTCTCGTCTACATCTTAGCAAAAAGCTTTTCCACTCTGTCTGGCAAGGAGAAACTGTGCCAGCACAGAAAACATCTCCCATCGTGTTCTAGAGGCTGCACGGAGGTCTGCCGAGTGTTTTGCAAGAAGAGAAAGAAAGTTGTCCAAAACAGCTTGCAATCGAATTTTCAAGTGAATAGAAAAGGCAGGAGAGTGGTCAGGTACTGTTTTCTCTCAGTTGGCAAGCTGCGCACACAATCGCAGTGTTGTACAGCTTGTTTCATCACCTTTGCGAAGCTGCCGCTCTCTCCGGCTCCCGGAGACGAAGAAGCTGCTTCTTCGGGCAAAGACGATTCTGCCGCTCACAGTGCTCTGCGGTGTGCGGCTTCAGCCGAAAGAGGTCCGGGAGCGGTGCTTAGCTCTGCAGAGCACCGTACCTTCGTCTTTAGCCTCTCTTCTCGTCTACATGTTAGCAAAAGGCTTTTCCACTCTGTCTGGCAAGGAGAAACTGTGCCAGCACAGAAAACATCTCCCATCGTGTTCTAGAGGCTGCACGGAGGTCTGCCGAGTGTTTTGCAAGAAGAGAAAGAAAGTTGTCCAAAACAGCTTGCAATCGAATGTTCATGTGAATAGAAAATGCAGGAAAGTGGTCAGGTACTGTTTTCTCTCATTTGGCAAGCTGCACACACAATCGCAGTGTTGTACAGCTTGTTTCATCACCTTTGCGAAGTTGCCGCTCTCTCCGGCTCCCGGAGACGAAGAAGCTGCTTCTTCGCGCAACGACGATTCTGCCGCTCACAGTGCTCTGCGGTGTGCGCCTTCTGCCGAAAGAGGCCCGGGAGCTGTGCTTAGGTCTGCAGAGCACCGTAACTTCGTCTTTAGCCTCTCTTCTCGTCTACATCTTAGCAAAAAGCTTTTCCACTCTGTCTGGCAAGGAGAAACTGTGCCAGCACAAAAAACATCTCCCATCGTGTTCTAGAGGCTGCACGGAGGTCTGCCGAGTGTTTTGCAAGAAGAGAAAGAAAGTTGTCCAAAACAGCTTGCAATCGAATGTTCAAGTGAATAGAAAAGGCAGGAGAGTGGTCAGGTACTGTTTTCTCTCAGTTGGCAAGCTGCGCACACAATCGCAGTGTTGTACAGCTTGTTTCATCACCTTTGCGAAGCTGCCGCTCTCTCCGGCTCCCGGAGACGAAGAAGCTGCGTTTTCGCGCAAAGACGATTCTGCCGCTCACAGTGCTCTGCAGTGTGTGTCTTCTGCCGAAAGTGGTCCGGGAGCGGTGCTTAGCTCTGCAGAGCACCGTACCTTCGTCTTTAGCCTCTCTTCTCATCTACATCTTAGCAAAAATCTTTTCCACTCTGTCTGGCAAGGAGAAACTGTGCCAGCACAAAAAACATCTCCCATCGTGTTCTAGAGGCTGCACGGAGGTCTGCCGAGTGTTTTGCAAGAAGAGAAAGAAAGTTGTCCAAAACAGCTTGCAATCGAATGTTCATGTGAATAGAAAAGGCAGGAGAGTGGTCAGGTACTGTTTTCTCTCAGTTGGCAAGCTGCGCACACAATCGCAGTGTTGTACAGCTTGTTTCATCACCTTTGCGAAGCTGCCGCTCTCTCCGGCTCCCGGAGACGAAGAAGCTGCTTCTTCGCGCAAAGACGATTCTGCCGCTCACAGTGCTCTGCGGTGTGCGCCTTCTGCCGAAAGAGGCCCAGGAGCGGTGCTTAGCTCTGCAGAGCACCGTACCTTCGTCTTTAGCCTCTCTTCTCGTCTACATCTTAGCAAAAAGCTTTTCCACTCTGTCTGGCAAGGAGAAACTGTGCCAGCACAAAAAACATCTCCCATCGTGTTCTAGAGGCTGCACGGAGGTCTGCCGAGTGTTTTGCAAGAAGAGAAAGAAAGTTGTCCAAAACAGCTTGCAATCGAATTTTCAAGTGAATAGAAAAGGCAGGAGAGTGGTCAGGTACTGTTTTCTCTCAGTTGGCAAGCTGCGCACACAATCGCAGTGTTGTACAGCTTGTTTCATCACCTTTGCGAAGCTGCCGCTCTCTCCGGCTCCCGGAGACGAAGAAGCTGCTTCTTCGCGCAAAGACGATTCTGCCGCTCACAGTGCTCTGCGGTGTGCGGCTTCAGCCGAAAGAGGTCCGGAGCGGTGCTTAGCTCTGCAGAGCACCGTACCTTCGTCTTTAGCCTCTCTTCTCGTCTACATGTTAGCAAAAGGCTTTTCCACTCTGTCTGGCAAGGAGAAACTGTGCCAGCACAGAAAACATCTCCCATCGTGTTCTAGAGGCTGCACGGAGGTCTGCCGAGTGTTTTGCAAGAAGAGAAAGAAAGTTGTCCAAAACAGCTTGCAATCGAATGTTCATTTTAATACAAAAGGCAGGAGAGTGGTCAGGTACTGTTTTCTCTCAGTTGGCAAGCTGCGCACACAATCGCAGTGTTGTACAGCTTGTTTCATCACCTTTGCGAAGCTGCCGCTCTCTCCGGCTCCCGGAGACGAAGAAGCTGCTTCTTCGCGCAAAGACGATTCTGCCGCTCACAGTGCTCTGCAGTGTGTGTCTTCTGCCGAAAGAGGTCCGGGAGCGGTGCTTAGCTCTGCAGAGCACCGTACCTTCGTCTTTAGCCTCTCTTCTCATCTACATCTTAGCAAAAGGCTTTTCCACTCTGTCTGGCAAGGAGAAACTGTGCCAGCACAGAAAACATCTCCCATCGTGTTCTAGAGGCTGCACGGAGGTCTGCCGAGTGTTTTGCAAGAAGAGAAAGAAAGTTGTCCAAAACAGCTTGCAATCGAAAGTTCATGTGAATACAAAAGGCAGGAGAGTGGTCAGGTACTGTTTTCTCTCAGTTGGCAAGCTGCGCACACAATCGCAGTGTTGTACAGCTTGTTTCATCACCTTTGCGAAGCTGCCGCTCTCTCCGGCTCCCGGAGACGAAGAAGCTGCTTCTTCGCGCAAAGACGATTCTGCCGCTCACAGTGCTCTGCAGTGTGTGTCTTCTGCCGAAAGAGGTCCGGGAGCGGTGCTTAGCTCTGCAGAGCACCGTACCTTCGTCTTTAGCCTCTCTTCTCATCTACATCTTAGCAAAAAGCTTTTCCACTCTGTCTGGCAAGGAGAAACTGTGCCAGCACAAAAAACATCTCCCATCGTGTTCTAGAGGCTGCACGGAGGTCTGCCGAGTGTTTTGCAAGAAGAGAAAGAAAGTTGTCCAAAACAGCTTGCAATCGAATGTTCATGTGAATAGAAAAGGCAGGAGAGTGGTCAGGTACTGTTTTCTCTCAGTTGGCAAGCTGCGCACACAATCGCAGTGTTGTACAGCTTGTTTCATCACCTTTGCGAAGCTGCCGCTCTCTCCGGCTCCCGGAGACGAAGAAGCTGCTTCTTCGCGCAAAGACGATTCTGCCGCTCACAGTGCTCTGCGGTGTGCGTCTTCTGCCGAAAGAGGCCCGGGAGCTGTGCTTAGCTCTGCAGAGCACCGTACCTTCGTTTTTAGCCACTCTTCTCGTCTACATGTTAGCAAAAAGCTTTTCCACTCTGTCTGGCAAGGAGAAACTGTGCCAGCACAGAAAACATCTCCCATCGTGTTCTAGAGGCTGCACGGAGGTCTGCCGAGTGTTTTGCAAGAAGAGAAAGAAAGTTGTCCAAAACAGCTTGCAATCGAATGTTCATGTGAATAGAAAAGGCAGGAGAGTGGTCAGGTACTGTTTTCTCTCAGTTGGCAAGCTGCGCACACAATCGCAGTGTTGTACAGCTTGTTTCATCACCTTTGCGAAGCTGCCGCTCTCTCCGGCTCCCGGAGACGAAGAAGCTGCTTCTTCGCGCAAAGACGATTCTGCCGCTCACAGTGCTCTGCGGTGTGCGCCTTCTGCCGAAAGAGGCCCGGGAGCGGTGCTTAGCTCTGCAGAGCACCGTACCTTCGTCTTTAGCCTCTCTTCTCGTCTACATCTTAGCAAAAAGCTTTTCCACTCTGTCTGGCAAGGAGAAACTGTGCCAGCACAAAAAACATCTCCCATCGTGTTCTAGAGGCTGCACGGAGGTCTGCCGAGTGTTTTGCAAGAAGAGAAAGAAAGTTGTCCTAAACAGCTTGCAATCGAATGTTCAAGCGAATAGAAAAGGCTGGAGAGTGGTCAGGTACTGTTTTCTCTCAGTTGGCAAGCTGCGCACACAATCGCAGTGTTGTACAGCTTGTTTCATCACCTTTGCGAAGCTGCCGCTCTCTCTGGCTCCCGGAGACGAAGAAGCTGCTTCTTCGCGCAAAGACGATTCTGCCGTTTACAGTGCTCTGCGGTGTGCGCCTTCTGCCGAAAGAGGCCCAGGAGCGGTGCTTAGCTCTGCAGAGCACCGTACCTTCGTCTTTAGCCTCTCTTCTCGTCTACATCTTAGCAAAAGCTTTTCCACTCTGTCTGGCAAGGAGAAACTGTGCCCGCACAAAAAACATCTCCCATCGTGTTCTAGAGGCTGCACGGAGGTCTGCCGAGTGTTTTGCAAGAAGAGAAAGAAAGTTGTCCAAAACAGCTTGCAATCGAATGTTCATGTGAATAGAAAAGGCAGGAGAGTGGTCAGGTACTGTTTTCTCTCAGTTGGCAAGCTGCGCACACAATCGCAATGTTGTACAGCTTGTTTCATCACATTTGCGAAGCTGCCGCTCTCTCCGGCTCCCGGAGACGAAGAAGCTGCTTCTTCGCGCAAAGACGATTCTGCCGCTCACAGTTCTCTGCAGTGTGCGTCTTCTGCCGAAAGAGGCCCGGGAGCGGTGCTTAGCTCTGCAGAGCACCGTACCTTCGTCTTTAGCCACTCTTCTCGTCTACATGTTAGCAAAAAGCTTTTCCACTCTGTCTGGCAAGGAGAAACTGTGCCAGCACAGAAAACATCTCCCATCGTGTTCTAGAGGCTGCACGGAGGTCTGCCGAGTGTTTTGCAAGAAGAGAAAGAAAGTTGTCCAAAACAGCTTGCAATCGAATGTTCATGTGAATAGAAAAGGCAGGAGAGTGGTCAGGTACTGTTTTCTCTCAGTTGGCAAGCTGCGCACACAATCGCAGTGTTGTACAGCTTGTTTCATCACCTTTGCGAAGCTGCCGCTCTCTCCGGCTCCCGGAGACGAAGAAGCTGCTTCTTCGCGCAAAGACGATTCTGCCGCTCACAGTGCTCTGCGGTGTGCGCCTTCTGCCGAAAGAGGCCCAGGAGCGGTGCTTAGCTCTGCAGAGCACCGTACCTTCGTCTTTAGCCTCTCTTCTCGTCTACATCTTAGCAAAAAGCTTTTCCACTCTGTCTGGCAAGGAGAAACTGTGCCAGCACAAAAAACATCTCCCATCGTGTTCTAGAGGCTGCACGGAGGTCTGCCGAGTGTTTTGCAAGAAGAGAAAGAAAGTTGTCCAAAACAGCTTGCAATCGAATTTTCAAGTGAATAGAAAAGGCAGGAGAGTGGTCAGGTACTGTTTTCTCTCAGTTGGCAAGCTGCGCACACAATCGCAGTGTTGTACAGCTTGTTTCATCACCTTTGCAAAGCTGCCGCTCTCTCCGGCTCCCGGAGACGAAGAAGCTGCTTCTTCGCGCAAAGACGATTCTGCCGCTCACAGTGCTCTGCGGTGTGCGGCTTCAGCCGAAAGAGGTCCGGGAGCGGTGCTTAGCTCTGCAGAGCACCGTACCTTCGTCTTTAGCCTCTCTTCTCGTCTACATGTTAGCAAAAGGCTTTTCCACTCTGTCTGGCAAGGAGAAACTGTGCCAGCACAGAAAACATCTCCCATCGTGTTCTAGAGGCTGCACGGAGGTCTGCCGAGTGTTTTGCAAGAAGAGAAAGAAAGTTGTCCAAAACAGCTTGCAATCGAATGTTCATGTGAATACAAAAGGCAGGAGAGTGGTCAGGTACTGTTTTCTCTCAGTTGGCAAGCTGCGCACACAATCGCAGTGTTGTACAGCTTGTTTCATCACCTTTGCGAAGCTGCCGCTCTCTCCGGCTCCCGGAGACGAAGAAGCTGCTTCTTCGCGCAAAGACGATTCTGCCGCTCACAGTGCTCTGCAGTGTGTGTCTTCTGCCGAAAGAGGTCCGGGAGCGGTGCTTAGCTCTGCAGAGCACCGTACCTTCGTCTTTAGCCTCTCTTCTCATCTACATCTTAGCAAAAAGCTTTTCCACTCTGTCTGGCAAGGAGAAACTGTGCCAGCACAAAAAACATCTCCCATCGTGTTCTAGAGGCTGCACGGAGGTCTGCCGAGTGTTTTGCAAGAAGAGAAAGAAAGTTGTCCAAAACAGCTTGCAATCGAATGTTCATGTGAATAGAAAAGGCAGGAGAGTGGTCAGGTACTGTTTTCTCTCAGTTGGCAAGCTGCGCACACAATCGCAGTGTTGTACAGCTTGTTTCATCACCTTTGCGAAGCTGCCGCTCTCTCCGGCTCCCGGAGACGAAGAAGCTGCTTCTTCGCGCAAAGACGATTCTGCCGCTCACAGTGCTCTGCGGTGTGCGTCTTCTGCCGAAAGAGGCCCGGGAGCTGTGCTTAGCTCTGCAGAGCACCGTACCTTCGTTTTTAGCCACTCTTCTCGTCTACATGTTAGCAAAAAGCTTTTCCACTCTGTCTGGCAAGGAGAAACTGTGCCAGCACAGAAAACATCTCCCATCGTGTTCTAGAGGCTGCACGGAGGTCTGCCGAGTGTTTTGCAAGAAGAGAAAGAAAGTTGTCCAAAACAGCTTGCAATCGAATGTTCATGTGAATAGAAAAGGCAGGAGAGTGGTCAGGTACTGTTTTCTCTCAGTTGGCAAGCTGCGCACACAATCGCAGTGTTGTACAGCTTGTTTCATCACCTTTGCGAAGCTGCCGCTCTCTCCGGCTCCCGGAGACGAAGAAGCTGCTTCTTCGCGCAAAGACGATTCTGCCGCTCACAGTGCTCTGCGGTGTGCGCCTTCTGCCGAAAGAGGCCCGGGAGCGGTGCTTAGCTCTGCAGAGCACCGTACCTTCGTCTTTAGCCTCTCTTCTCGTCTACATCTTAGCAAAAAGCTTTTCCACTCTGTCTGGCAAGGAGAAACTGTGCCAGCACAAAAAACATCTCCCATCGTGTTCTAGAGGCTGCACGGAGGTCTGCCGAGTGTTTTGCAAGAAGAGAAAGAAAGTTGTCCAAAACAGCTTGCAATCGAATGTTCAAGCGAATAGAAAAGGCTGGAGAGTGGTCAGGTACTGTTTTCTCTCAGTTGGCAAGCTGCGCACACAATCGCAGTGTTGTACAGCTTGTTTCATCACCTTTGCGAAGCTGCCGCTCTCTCCGGCTCCCGGAGACGAAGAAGCTGCTTCTTCGCGCAAAGACGATTCTGCCGCTCACAGTGCTCTGCAGTGTGTGTCTTCTGCCGAAAGAGGTCCGGGAGCGGTGCTTAGCTCTGCAGAGCACCGTACCTTCGTCTTTAGCCTCTCTTCTCATCTACATCTTAGCAAAAGGCTTTTCCACTCTGTCTGGCAAGGAGAAACTGTGCCAGCACAGAAAACATCTCCCATCGTGTTCTAGAGGCTGCACGGAGGTCTGCCGAGTGTTTTGCAAGAAGAGAAAGAAAGTTGTCCAAAACAGCTTGCAATCGAAAGTTCATGTGAATACAAAAGGCAGGAGAGTGGTCAGGTACTGTTTTCTCTCAGTTGGCAAGCTGCGCACACAATCGCAGTGTTGTACAGCTTGTTTCATCACCTTTGCGAAGCTGCCGCTCTCTCCGGCTCCCGGAGACGAAGAAGCTGCTTCTTCGCGCAAAGACGATTCTGCCGCTCACAGTGCTCTGCAGTGTGTGTCTTCTGCCGAAAGAGGTCCGGGAGCGGTGCTTAGCTCTGCAGAGCACCGTACCTTCGTCTTTAGCCTCTCTTCTCATCTACATCTTAGCAAAAAGCTTTTCCACTCTGTCTGGCAAGGAGAAACTGTGCCAGCACAAAAAACATCTCCCATCGTGTTCTAGAGGCTGCACGGAGGTCTGCCGAGTGTTTTGCAAGAAGAGAAAGAAAGTTGTCCAAAACAGCTTGCAATCGAATGTTCATGTGAATAGAAAAGGCAGGAGAGTGGTCAGGTACTGTTTTCTCTCAGTTGGCAAGCTGCGCACACAATCGCAGTGTTGTACAGCTTGTTTCATCACCTTTGCGAAGCTGCCGCTCTCTCCGGCTCCCGGAGACGAAGAAGCTGCTTCTTCGCGCAAAGACGATTCTGCCGCTCACAGTGCTCTGCGGTGTGCGTCTTCTGCCGAAAGAGGCCCGGGAGCTGTGCTTAGCTCTGCAGAGCACCGTACCTTCGTTTTTAGCCACTCTTCTCGTCTACATGTTAGCAAAAAGCTTTTCCACTCTGTCTGGCAAGGAGAAACTGTGCCAGCACAGAAAACATCTCCCATCGTGTTCTAGAGGCTGCACGGAGGTCTGCCGAGTGTTTTGCAAGAAGAGAAAGAAAGTTGTCCAAAACAGCTTGCAATCGAATGTTCATGTGAATAGAAAAGGCAGGAGAGTGGTCAGGTACTGTTTTCTCTCAGTTGGCAAGCTGCGCACACAATCGCAGTGTTGTACAGCTTGTTTCATCACCTTTGCGAAGCTGCCGCTCTCTCCGGCTCCCGGAGACGAAGAAGCTGCTTCTTCGCGCAAAGACGATTCTGCCGCTCACAGTGCTCTGCGGTGTGCGCCTTCTGCCGAAAGAGGCCCGGGAGCGGTGCTTAGCTCTGCAGAGCACCGTACCTTCGTCTTTAGCCTCTCTTCTCGTCTACATCTTAGCAAAAAGCTTTTCCACTCTGTCTGGCAAGGAGAAACTGTGCCAGCACAAAAAACATCTCCCATCGTGTTCTAGAGGCTGCACGGAGGTCTGCCGAGTGTTTTGCAAGAAGAGAAAGAAAGTTGTCCAAAACAGCTTGCAATCGAATGTTCAAGCGAATAGAAAAGGCTGGAGAGTGGTCAGGTACTGTTTTCTCTCAGTTGGCAAGCTGCGCACACAATCGCAGTGTTGTACAGCTTGTTTCATCACCTTTGCGAAGCTGCCGCTCTCTCTGGCTCCCGGAGACGAAGAAGCTGCTTCTTCGCGCAAAGACGATTCTGCCGTTTACAGTGCTCTGCGGTGTGCGCCTTCTGCCGAAAGAGGCCCAGGAGCGGTGCTTAGCTCTGCAGAGCACCGTACCTTCGTCTTTAGCCTCTCTTCTCGTCTACATCTTAGCAAAAAGCTTTTCCACTCTGTCTGGCAAGGAGAAACTGTGCCCGCACAAAAAACATCTCCCATCGTGTTCTAGAGGCTGCACGGAGGTCTGCCGAGTGTTTTGCAAGAAGAGAAAGAAAGTTGTCCAAAACAGCTTGCAATCGAATGTTCATGTGAATAGAAAAGGCAGGAGAGTGGTCAGGTACTGTTTTCTCTCAGTTGGCAAGCTGCGCACACAATCGCAATGTTGTACAGCTTGTTTCATCACATTTGCGAAGCTGCCGCTCTCTCCGGCTCCCGGAGACGAAGAAGCTGCTTCTTCGCGCAAAGACGATTCTGCCGCTCACAGTTCTCTGCAGTGTGCGTCTTCTGCCGAAAGAGGCCCGGGAGCGGTGCTTAGCTCTGCAGAGCACCGTACCTTCGTCTTTAGCCACTCTTCTCGTCTACATGTTAGCAAAAAGCTTTTCCACTCTGTCTGGCAAGGAGAAACTGTGCCAGCACAGAAAACATCTCCCATCGTGTTCTAGAGGCTGCACGGAGGTCTGCCGAGTGTTTTGCAAGAAGAGAAAGAAAGTTGTCCAAAACAGCTTGCAATCGAATGTTCATGTGAATAGAAAAGGCAGGAGAGTGGTCAGGTACTGTTTTCTCTCAGTTGGCAAGCTGCGCACACAATCGCAGTGTTGTACAGCTTGTTTCATCACCTTTGCGAAGCTGCCGCTCTCTCCGGCTCCCGGAGACGAAGAAGCTGCTTCTTCGCGCAAAGACGATTCTGCCGCTCACAGTGCTCTGCGGTGTGCGCCTTCTGCCGAAAGAGGCCCGGGAGCGGTGCTTAGCTCTGCAGAGCACCGTACCTTCGTCTTTAGCCTCTCTTCTCGTCTACATCTTAGCAAAAAGCTTTTCCACTCTGTCTGGCAAGGAGAAACTCTGCCAGCACAAAAAACATCTCCCATCGTGTTCTAGAGGCTGCACGGAGGTCTGCCGAGTGTTTTGCAAGAAGAGAAAGAAAGTTGTCCAAAACAGCTTGCAATCGAATGTTCAAGCGAATAGAAAAGGCAGGAGAGTGGTCAGGTACTGTTTTCTCTCAGTTGGCAAGCTGCGCACACAATCGCAGTGTTGTACAGCTTGTTTCATCACCTTTGCGAAGCTGCCGCTCTCTCCGGCTCCCGGAGACGAAGAAGCTGCTTCTTCGCGCAAAGACGATTCTGCCGCTCACAGTGCTCTGCGGTGTGCGCCTTCTGCCGAAAGAGGTCCGGGAGCGGTGCTTAGCTCTGCAGAGCACCGTACCTTCGTCTTTAGCCTCTCTTCTCGTCTACATCTTAGCAAAAAGCTTTTCCACTCTGTCTGGCAAGGAGAAACTGTGCCAGCACAGAAAACATCTCCCATCGTGTTCTAGAGGCTGCACGGAGGTCTGCCGAGTGTTTTGCAAGAAGAGAAAGAAAGTTGTCCAAAACAGCTTGCAATCGAATATTCATGTGAATAGAAAAGGCAGGAGAGTGGTCAGGTACTGTTTTCTCTCAGTTGGCAAGCTGCGCACACAATCGCAGTGTTGTACAGCTTGTTTCATCACCTTTGCGAAGCTGCCGCTCTCTCCGGCTCCCGGAGACGAAGAAGCTGCTTCTTCTCGCAAAGACGATTCTGCCGCTCGCAGTGCTCTGCGGTGTGCGCCTTCTGCCGAAAGAGGTCCGGGAGCGGTGCTTAGCTCTGCAGAGCACCGTACCTTCGTCTTTAGCCTCTCTTCTCGTCTACATGTTAGCAAAAAGCTTTTCCACTCTGTCTGGCAAGGAGAAACTGTGCCAGCACAAAAAACATCTCCCATCGTGTTCTAGAGGCTGCACGGAGGTCTGCCGAGTGTTTTGCAAGAAGAGAAAGAAAGTTGTCCAAAACAGCTTCCAATCGAATGTTCATGTGAATAGAAAAGGCAGGAGAGTGGTCAGGTACTGTTTTCTCTCAGTTGGCAAGCTGCGCACACAATCGCAGTGTTGTACAGCTTGTTTCATCACCTTTGCGAAGCTGCCGCTCTCTCCGGCTCCCGGAGACGAAGAAGCTGCTTCTTCGCGCAAAGACGATTCTGCCGCTCACAGTGCTCTGCGGTGTGCGCCTTCTGCCGAAAGAGTCCCAGGAGCGGTGCTTAGCTCTGCAGAGCACCGTACCTTCGTCTTTAGCCTCTCTTCTCGTCTACATCTTAGCAAAAAGCTTTTCCACTCTGTCTGGCAAGGAGAAACTGTGCCAGCACAAAACACATCTCCCATCGTGTTCTAGAGGCTGCACGGAGGTCTGCCGAGTGTTTTGCAAGAAGAGAAAGAAAGTTGTCCAAAACAGCTTGCAATCGAATGTTCATGTGAATAGAAAAGGCAGGAGAGTGGTCAGGTACTGTTTTCTCTCAGTTGGCAAGCTGCGCACACAATCGCAATGTTGTACAGCTTGTTTCATCACCTTTGCGAAGCTGCCGCTCTCTCCGGCTCCCGGAGACGAAGAAGCTGCTTCTTCGCGCAAAGACGATTCTGCCGCTCACAGTGCTCTGCGGTGTGCGCCTTCTGCCGAAAGAGGCCCGGGAGCGGTGCTTAGCTCTGCAGAGCACCGTACCTTCGTCTTTAGCCTCTCTTCTCGTCTACATCTTAGCAAAAAGCTTTTCCACTCTGTCTGGCAAGGAGAAACTGTGCCAGCACAAAAAACATCTCCCATCGTGTTCTAGAGGCTGCACGGAGGTCTGCCGAGTGTTTTGCAAGAAGAGAAAGAAAGTTGTCCAAAACAGCTTGCAATCGAATTTTCAAGTGAATAGAAAAGGCAGGAGAGTGGTCAGGTACTGTTTTCTCTCAGTTGGCAAGCTGCGCACACAATCGCAGTGTTGTACAGCTTGTTTCATCACCTTTGCGAAGCTGCCGCTCTCTCCGGCTCCCGGAGACGAAGAAGCTGCTTCTTCGCGCAAAGACGATTCTGCCGCTCACAGTGCTCTGCTGAGTGCGCCTTCTGCCGAAAGAGGCCAGGGAGCGGTGCTTAGCTCTGCAGAGCACCGTACCTTCGTCTTTAGCCTCTCTTCTCGTCTACATCTTAGCAAAAAGCTTTTCCACTCTGTCTGGCATGGAGAAACTGTGCCAGCACAAAAAACCTCTCCCATCCTGTTCTAGAGGCTGCACGGAGGTCTGCCGAGTGTTTTGCAAGAAGAGAAAGAAAGTTGTCCAAAACAGGTTGCAATCGAATGTTCATGTGAATAGAAAAGGCAGGAGAGTGGTCAGGTACTGTTTTCTCTCAGTTGGCAAGCTGCGCACACAATCGCAGTGTTGTACAGCTTGTTTCATCACCTTTGCGAAGCTGCCGCTCTCTCCGGCTCCCGGAGACGAAGAAGCTGCGTTTTCGCGCAAAGACGATTCTGCCGCTCACAGTGCTCTGCGGTGTGCGGCTTCAGCCGAAAGAGGTCCGGGAGCGGTGCTTAGCTCTGCAGAGCACCGTACCTTCGTCTTTAGCCTCTCTTCTCGTCTACATCTTAGCAAAAAGCTTTTATACTCTGTCTGGCAAGGAGAAACTGTGCCAGCACAGAAAACATCTCCCATCGTGTTCTAGAGGCTGCACGGAGGTCTGCCGAGTGTTTTGCAAGAAGAGAAAGAAAGTTGTCCAAAACAGCTTGCAATCGAATGTTCATGTGAATAGAAAATACAGGAAAGTGGTCAGGTACTGTTTTCTCTCAGTTGGCAAGCTGCGCACACAATCGCAGTGTTGTACAGCTTGTTTCATCACCTTTGCGAAGTTGCCGCTCTCTCCGGCTCCCGGAGACGAAGAAGCTGCTTCTTCGCGCAAAGACGATTCTGCCGCTCACAGTGCTCTGCGGTGTGCGCCTTCTGCCGAAAGAGGCCCGGGAGCGGTGCTTAGCTCTGCAGAGCACCGTACCTTCGTCTTTAGCCTCTCTTCTCGTCTACATCTTAGCAAAAAGCTTTTCCACTCTGTCTGGCAAGGAGAAACTGTGCCAGCACAAAAAACATCTCCCATCGTGTTCTAGAGGCTGCACGGAGGTCTGCCGAGTGTTTTGCAAGAAGAGAAAGAAAGTTGTCCCAAACAGCTTGCAATCGAATGTTCATGTGAATAGAAAAGGCAGGAGAGTGGTCAGGTACTGTTTTCTCTCAGTTGGCAAGCTGCGCACAAAATCGCAGTGTTGTACAGCTTGTTTCATCACCTTTGCGAAGCTGCCGCTCTCTCCGGCTCCCGGAGACGAACAAGCTGCATTTTCGCGCAAAGACGATTCTGCCGTTCCCAGTGCTCTGCAGCGTGCGGCTTCTGCCGAAAGAGTTCCGGGAGCGGTGCTTAGCTCTGCAGAGCACCGTACCTTCGTCTTTAGCCACTCTTCTCATCTACATCTTAGCAAAAAGCTTTTCCACTCTGTCTGGCAAGGAGAAACTGTGCCAGAACACAAAACATCTCCCATCGTGTTCTAGAGGCTGCACGGAGGTCTGCCGAGTGTTTTGCAAGAAGAGAAAGAAAGTTGTCCAAAACAGCTTGCAATCGAATGTTCATGTGAATAGAAAATGCAGGAAAGTGGTCAGGTACTGTTTTCTCTCAGTTGGCAAGCTGCGCACACAATCACAGTGTTATACAGCTTGTTTCATCACCTTTGCGAAGTTGCCGCTCTCTCCGGCTCCGGAGACGAAGAAGCTGCTTCTTCGCACAAAGACGATTCTGCCGCTCACAGTGCTCTGCGGTGTGCGCCTTCTGCCGAAAGAGGTCCGGGAGCGGTGCTTAGCTCTGCAGAGCACCGTACCTTCGTCTTTAGCCTCTCTTCTCGTCTACATCTTAGCAAAAAGCTTTTCCACTCTGTCTGGCAAGGAGAAACTGTGCCAGCACAAAAACATCTCCCATCGTGTTCTAGAAGCTGCACGGAGGTCTGCCGAGTGTTTTGCAAGAAGAGAAAGAAAGTTGTCCAAAACAGCTTGCAATCGAATGTTCATGTGAATAGAAAAGGCAGGAGAGTGGTCAGGTACTGTTTTCTCTCAGTTGGCAAGCTGCGCACACAATCGCAGTGTTGTACAGCTTGTTTCATCACCTTTACGACGCTGCCGCTCTCTCCGGCTCCCGGAGACGAAGAAGCTGCTTCTTCGCGCAAAGACGATTCTGCCGCTCACAGTGCTCTGCGGTGTGCGCCTTCTGCCGAAAGAGGTCCGGGAGCGGTGCTTAGCTCTGCAGAGCACCGTACCTTCGTCTTTAGCCTCTCTTCTCGTCTACATCTTAGCAAAAAGCTTTTCCACTCTGTCTGGCAAGGAGAAACTGTGCCAGCACAAAAACATCTCCCATCGTGTTCTAGAAGCTGCACGGAGGTCTGCCGAGTGTTTGCAAGAAGAGAAGAAAGTTGTCCAAAACAGCTTGCAATCGAATGTTCATGTGAATAGAAAAGGCAGGAGAGTGGTCAGGTACTGTTTTCTCCCAGTTGCAAGCTGCGCACACAATCGCAATGTTGTACAGATTGTTTCATCACCTTTGCGAAGCTGCCGCTCTCTCCGGCTCCCGGAGACGAAGAAGCTGCTTCTTCGCGCAAAGACGATTCTGCCGCTCACAGTTCTCTGCAGTGTGCGTCTTCTGCCGAAAGAGGCCCGGGAGCTGTGCTTAGCTCTGCAGAGCACCGTACCTTCGTCTTTAGCCACTCTTCTCGTCTACATGTTAGCAAAAAGCTTTTCCACTCTGTCTGGCAAGGAGAAACTGTGCCAGCACAGAAATATCTCCCATCGTGTTCTAGAGGCTGCACGGAGGTCTGCCGAGTGTTTTGCAAGAAGAGAAAGAAAGTTGTCCAAAACAGCTTGCAATCGAATGTTCATGTGAATAGAAAAGGCAGGAGAGTGGTCAGGTACTGTTTTCTCTCAGTTGGCAAGCTGCGCACACAATCGCAGTGTTGTACAGCTTGTTTCATCACCTTTGCGAAGCTGCCGCTCTCTCCGGCTCCCGGAGACGAAGAAGCTGCTTCTTCGCGCAAAGACGATTCTGCTGCTCACAGTGCTCTGCGGTGTGCGGCTTCTGCCGAAAGAGGCCCAGGAGCGGTGCTTAGCTCTGCAGAGCACCGTACCTTCGTCTTTAGCCTCTCTTCTCGTCTACATCTTAGCAAAAAGCTTTTCACTCTGTCTGGCAAGGAGAAACTGTGCCAGCACAAAAAACATCTCCCATCGTGTTCTAGAGGCTGCACGGAGGTCTGCCGAGTGTTTTGCAAGAAGAGAAAGAAAGTTGTCCAAAACAGCTTGCAATCGAATTTTCAAGTGAATAGAAAAGGCAGGAGAGTGGTCAGGTACTGTTTTCTCTCAGTTGGCAAGCTGCGCACACAATCGCAGTGTTGTACAGCTTGTTTCATCACCTTTGCGAAGCTGCCGCTCTCTCCGGCTCCCGGAGACGAAGAAGCTGCTTCTTCGCGCAAAGACGATTCTGCCGCTCACAGTGCTCTGCGGTGTGCGCCTTCTGCCGAAAGAGGTCCGGGAGCGGTGCTTAGCTCTGCAGAGCACCGTACCTTCGTCTTTAGCCTCTCTTCTCGTCTACATGTTAGCAAAAGGCTTTTCCACTCTGTCTGGCAAGGAGAAAATGTGCCAGCACAGAAAACATCTCCCATCGTGTTCTAGAGGCTGCACGCAGGTCTGCCGAGTGTTTTGCAAGAAGAGAAAGAAAGTTGTCCAAAACAGCTTGCAATCGAATGTTCATGTGAATAGAAAAGGCAGGAGAGTGGTCAGGTACTGTTTTCTCTCAGTTGGCAAGCTGCGCACACAATCGCAGTGTTGTACAGCTTGTTTCATCACCTTTACGAAGCTGCCGCTCTCTCCGGCTCCCGGAGACGAAGAAGCTGCTTCTTCGCGCAAAGACGATTCTGCCGCTCACAGTGCTCTGCGGTGTGCGCCTTCTGCCGAAAGAGGCCCAGGAGCGGTGCTTAGCTCTGCAGAGCACCGTACCTTCGTCTTTAGCCTCTCTTCTCGTCTACATCTTAGCAAAAAGCTTTTCCACTCTGTCTGGCAAGGAGAAACTGTGCCAGCACAAAAACATCTCCCATCGTGTTCTAGAAGCTGCACGGAGGTCTGCCGAGTGTTTTGCAAGAAGAGAAAGAAAGTTGTCCAAAACAGCTTGCAATCGAATGTTCATGTGAATAGAAAAGGCAGGAGAGTGGTCAGGTACTGTTTTCTCTCAGTTGGCAAGCTGCGCACACAATCGCAGTGTTGTACAGCTTGTTTCATCACCTTTACGAAGCTGCCGCTCTCTCCGGCTCCCGGAGACGAAGAAGCTGCTTCTTCGCGCAAAGACGATTCTGCCGCTCACAGTGCTCTGCGGTGTGCGCCTTCTGCCGAAAGAGGCCCGGGAGCGGTGCTTAGCTCTGCAGAGCACCGTACCTTCGTCTTTAGCCTCTCTTCTCGTCTACATCTTAGCAAAAAGCTTTTCCACTCTGTCTGGCAAGGAGAAACTGTGCCAGCACAAAAACATCTCCCATCGTGTTCTAGAAGCTGCACGGAGGTCTGCCGAGTGTTTTGCAAGAAGAGAAAGAAAGTTGTTGAAAACAGCTTGCAATCGAATATTCATGTGAATAGAAAAGGCAGGAGAGTGGTCAGGTACTGTTTTCTCTCAGTTGGCAAGCTGCGCACACAATCGCAGTGTTGTACAGCTTGTTTCATCACCTTTGCGAAGCTGCCGCTCTCTCCGGCTCCCGGAGACGAAGAAGCTGCTTCTTCTCGCAAAGACGATTCTGCCGCTCGCAGTGCTCTGCGGTGTGCGCCTTCTGCCGAAAGAGGTCCGGGAGCGGTGCTTAGCTCTGCAGAGCACCGTACCTTCGTCTTTAGCCTCTCTTCTCGTCTACATCTTAGCAAAAAGCTTTTCCACTCTGTCTGGCAAGGCGAAACTGTGCCAGCACAAAAAACATCTCCCATCGTGTTCTAGAGGCTGCACGGAGGTCTGCCGAGTGTTTTGCAAGAAGAGAAAGAAAGTTGTCCAAAACAGCTTCCAATCGAATGTTCATGTGAATAGAAAAGGCAGGAGAGTGGTCAGGTACTGTTTTCTCTCAGTTGGCAAGCTGCGCACACAATCGCAGTGTTGTACAGCTTGTTTCATCACCTTTGCGAAGCTGCCGCTCTCTCCGGCTCCCGGAGACGAAGAAGCTGCTTCTTCGCGCAAAGACGATTCTGCCGCTCACAGTGCTCTGCGGTGTGCGCCTTCTGCCGAAAGAGGCCCGGGAGCGGTGCTTAGCTCTGCAGAGCCCCGTACCTTCGTCTTTAGCCTCTCTTCTCGTCTACATATTAGCAAAAAGCTTTTCCACTCTGTCTGGCAAGGAGAAATTGTGCCAGCACAGAAAACATCTCCCATCGTGTTCTAGAGGCTGCACGCAGGTCTGCCGAGTGTTTTGCAAGAAGAGAAAGAAAGTTGTCCAAAACAGCTTGCAATCGAATGTTCATGTGAATAGAAAAGGCAGGAGAGTGGTCAGGTACTGTTTTCTCTCAGTTGGCAAGCTGCGCACACAATCGCAGTGTTGTACAGCTTGTTTCATCACCTTTGCGAAGCTGCCGCTCTCTCCGGCTCCCGGAGACGAAGAAGCTGCTTCTTCGCGCAAAGACGATTCTGCCGCTCACAGTGCTCTGCGGTGTGCGCCTTCTGCCGAAAGAGGCCCGGGAGCTGTGCTTAGCTCTGCAGAGCCCCGTACCTTCGTCTTTAGCCTCTCTTCTCGTCTACATCTTAGCAAAAAGCTTTTCCACTCTGTCTGGCAAGGAGAAACTGTGCCAGCACAGAAAACATCTCCCATCGTGTTCTAGAGGCTGCACGGAGGTCTGCCGAGTGTTTTGCAAGAAGAGAAAGAAAGTTGTCCAAAACAGCTTGCAATCGAATGTTCATGTGAATAGAAAAGGCAGGAGAGTGGTCAGGTACTGTTTTCTCTCAGTTGGCAAGCTGCGCACACAATCGCAGTGTTGTACAGCTTGTTTCATCACCTTTGCGAAGCTGCCGCTCTCTCCGGCTCCCGGAGACGAAGAAGCTGCTTCTTCGCGCAAAGACGATTCTGCCGCTCACAGTGCTCTGCGGTGTGCGCCTTCTGCCGAAAGAGGCCCAGGAGCGGTGCTTAGCTCTGCAGAGCACCGTACCTTCGTCTTTAGCCTCTCTTCTCGTCTACATCTTAGGAAAAAGCTTTTCCACTCTGTCTGGCAAGGAGAAACTGTGCCCGCACAAAAAACATCTCCCATCGTGTTCTAGAGGCTGCACGGAGGTCTGCCGAGTGTTTTGCAAGAAGAGAAAGAAAGTTGTCCAAAACAGCTTGCAATCGAATGTTCATGTGAATAGAAAAGGCAGGAGAGTGGTCAGGTACTGTTTTCTCCCAGTTGGCAAGCTGCGCACACAATCGCATTGTTGTACAGCTTGTTTCATCACCTTTGCGAAGCTGCCGCTCTCTCCGGCTCCCGGAGACGAAGAAGCTGCTTCTTCGCGCAAAGACGATTCTGCCGCTCACAGTTCTCTGCAGTGT
This sequence comes from Melozone crissalis, assembly GCF_028551555.1. NCBI lineage: Eukaryota > Metazoa > Chordata > Aves > Passeriformes > Passerellidae > Melozone > Melozone crissalis. The sequence goes on from NW_026536206.1 coordinate 66,639, forward strand.
GCGTCTTCTGCCGAAAGAGGCCCGGGAGCTGTGCTTAGCTCTGCAGAGAACCGTACCTTCGTCTTTAGCCTCTCTTCTCGTCTACATGTTAGCAAAAAGCTTTTCCACTCTGTCTGGCAAGGAGAAACTGTGCCAGCACAGAAAACATCTCCCATCGTGTTCTAGAGGCTGCACGGAGGTCTGCCGAGTGTTTTGCAAGAAGAGAAAGAAAGTTGTCCAAAACAGCTTGCAATCGAATGTTCATGTGAATAGAAAAGGCAGGAGAGTGGTCAGGTACTGTTTTCTCTCAGTTGGCAAGCTGCGCACACAATCGCAGTGTTGTACAGCTTGTTTCATCACCTTTGCGAAGTTGCCGCTCTCTCCGGCTCCCGGAGACGAAGAAGCTGCTTCTTCGCGCAAAGACGATTCTGCTGCTCACAGTGCTCTGCGGTGTGCGGCTTCTGCCGAAAGAGGCCCAGGAGCGGTGCTTAGCTCTGCAGAGCACCGTACCTTCGTCTTTAGCCTCTCTTCTCGTCTACATCTTAGCAAAAAGCTTTTCCACTCTGTCTGGCAAGGAGAAACTGTGCCAGCACAAAAAACATCTCCCATCGTGTTCTAGAGGCTGCACGCAGGTCTGCCGAGTGTTTTGCAAGAAGAGAAAGAAAGTTGTCCAAAACAGCTTGCAATCGAATGTTCATGTGAATAGAAAAGGCAGGAGAGTGGTCAGGTACTGTTTTCTCTCAGTTGGCAAGCTGCGCACACAATCGCAGTGTTGTACAGCTTGTTTCATCACCTTTGCGAAGCTGCCGCTCTCTCCGGCTCCCGGAGACGAAGAAGCTGCTTCTTCGCGCAAAGACGATTCTGCCGCTCACAGTGCTCTGCGGTGTGCGCCTTCTGCCGAAAGAGGTCCGGGAGCGGTGCTTAGCTCTGCAGAGCACCGTACCTTCGTCTTTAGCCTCTCTTCTCGTCTACATCTTAGCAAAAAGCTTTTCCAATCTGTCTGGCAAGGAGAAACTGTGCCAGCACAGAAAACATCTCCCATCGTGTTCTAGAGGCTGCACGGAGGTCTGCCGAGTGTTTTGCAAGAAGAGAAAGAAAGTTGTCCAAAACAGCTTGCAATCGAATGTTCATGTGAATAGAAAAGGCAGGAGAGTGGTCAGGTACTGTTTTCTCTCAGTTGGCAAGCTGCGCACACAATCGCAGTGTTGTACAGCTTGTTTCATCACCTTTGCGAAGCTGCCGCTCTCTCCGGCTCCCGGAGACGAAGAAGCTGCTTCTTCTCGCAAAGACGATTCTGCCGCTCGCAGTGCTCTGCGGTGTGCGCCTTCTGCCGAAAGAGGTCCGGGAGCGGTGCTTAGCTCTGCAGAGCACCGTACCTTCGTCTTTAGCCTCTCTTCTCGTCTACATCTTAGCAAAAAGCTTTTCCACTCTGTCTGGCAAGGAGAAACTGTGCCAGCACAAAAAACATCTCCCATCGTGTTCTAGAGGCTGCACGGAGGTCTGCCGAGTGTTTTGCAAGAAGAGAAAGAAAGTTGTCCAAAACAGCTTGCAATCGAATGTTCATGTGAATAGAAAAGGCAGGAGAGTGGTCAGGTACTGTTTTCTCTCAGTTGGCAAGCTGCGCACACAATCGCAGTGTTGTACAGCTTGTTTCATCACCTTTGCGAAGTTGCACCTCTCTCCGGCTCCCGGAGACGAAGAAGCTGCTTCTTCGCGCAAAGACGATTCTGCCGCTCACAGTGCTCTGCGGTGTGCGTCTTCTGCCGAAAGAGGCCCGGGAGCTGTGCTTAGCTCTGCAGAGCACCGTACCTTCGTCTTTAGCCTCTCTTGTCGTCTACATGTTAGCAAAAAGCTTTTCCACTCTGTCTGGCAAGGAGAAACTGTGCCAGCACAGAAAACATCTCCCATCGTGTTCTAGAGGCTGCACGGAGGTCTGCCGAGTGTTTTGCAAGAAGAGAAAGAAAGTTGTCCAAAACAGCTTGCAATCGAATGTTCATGTGAATAGAAAAGGCAGGAGAGTGGTCAGGTACTGTTTTCTCTCAGTTGGCAAGCTGCGCACACAATCGCAGTGTTGTACAGCTTGTTTCATCACCTTTGCGAAGCTGCCGCTCTCTCCGGCTCCCGGAGACGAAGAAGCTGCTTCTTCGCGCAAAGACGATTCTGCCGCTCACAGTGCTCTGCGGTGTGCGCCTTCTGCCGAAAGAGGTCCGGGAGCGGTGCTTAGCTCTGCAGAGCACCGTACCTTCGTCTTTAGCCTCTCTTCGCGTCTACATCTTAGCAAAAAGCTTTTCCACTCTGTCTGGCAAGGAGAAACTGTGCCAGCACAAAAAACATCTCCCATCGTGTTCTAGAGGCTGCACGCAGGTCTGCCGAGTGTTTTGCAAGAAGAGAAAGAAAGTTGTCCAAAACAGCTTGCAATCGAATGTTCATGTGAATAGAAAAGGCAGGAGAGTGGTCAGGTACTGTTTTCTCTCAGTTGGCAAGCTGCGCACACAATCGCAGTGTTGTACAGCTTGTTTCATCACCTTTGCGAAGCTGCCGCTCTCTCCGGCTCCCGGAGACGAAGAAGCTGCTTCTTCGCGCAAAGACGATTCTGCCGCTCACAGTGCTCTGCGGTGTGCGCCTTCTGCCGAAAGAGGCCCGGGAGCTGTGCTTAGCTCTGCAGAGCACCGTACCTTCGTCTTTACCCTCTCTTCTCGTCTACATCTTAGCAAAAAGCTTTTCCACTCTGTCTGGCAAGGAGAAACTGTGCCAGCACAGAAAACATCTCCCATCGTGTTCTAGAGGCTGCACGGAGGTCTGCCGAGTGTTTTGCAAGAAGATAAAGAAAGTTGTCCAAAACAGCTTGCAATCGAATGTTCATGTGAATAGAAAAGGCAGGAGAGTGGTCAGGTACTGTTTTCTCTCAGTTGGCAAGCTGCGCACACAATCGCAGTGTTGTACAGCTAGTTTCATCACCTTTGCGAAGTTGCCGCTCTCTCCGGCTCCCGGAGACGAAGAAGCTGCTTCTTCGCGCAAAGACGATTCTGCCGCTCACAGTGCTCTGCGGTGTGCGCCTTCTGCCGAAAGAGGCCCGGGAGAGGTGCTTACCTCTGCAGAGCACCGTACCTTCGTCTTTAGCCTCTCTTCTCGTCTACATGTTAGCAAAAAGCTTTTCCACTCTGTCTGGCAAGGAGAAACTGTGCCAGCACAGAAAACATCTCCCATCATGTTCTAGAGGCTGCACGGAAGTCTGACGAGTGTTTTTCAAGAAGAGAAAGAAAGTTGTCCAAAACAGCTTGCAATCGAATGTTCATGTGAATAGAAAAGGCAGGAGAGTGGTCAGGTACTGTTTTCTCTCAGTTGGCAAGCTGCGCACACAATCGCAGTGTTGTACAGCTAGTTTCATCACCTTTGCGAAGTTGCCGCTCTCTCCGGCTCCCGGAGACGAAGAAGCTGCTTCTTCGCGCAAAGACGATTCTGCCGCTCACAGTGCTCTGCGGTGTGCGGCTTCTGCCGAAAGAGGTCCGGGAGCGGTGCTTAGCTCTGCAGAGCACCGTACCTTCGTCTTTAGCCTCTCTTCTCGTCTACATGTTAGCAAAAAGCTTTTCCACTCTGTCTGGCAAGGAGAAACTCTGCCAGCACAGAAAACATCTCCCATCGTGTTCTAGAGGCTGCACGGAGGTCTGCCGAGTGTTTTGCAAGAAGAGAAAGAAAGTTGTCCAAAACAGCTTGCAATCGAATGTTCATGTGAATAGAAAAGGCAGGAGAGTGGTCAGGTACTGTTTTCTCTCAGTTGGCAAGCTGCGCACACAATCGCAGTGTTGTACAGCTTGTTTCATCACCTTTGCGAAGCTGCCGCTCTCTCTGGCTCCCGGAGACGAAGAAGCTGCTTCTTCGCGCAAAGACGATTCTGCCGCTCACAGTGCTCTGCGGTGTGCGCCTTCTGCCGAAAGAGGTCCGGGAGCGGTGCTTAGCTCTGCAGAGCACCGTACCTTCGTCTTTAGCCTCTCTTCTCGTCTACATGTTAGCAAAAGGCTTTTCCACTCTGTCTGGCAAGGAGAAACTGTGCCAGCACAGAAAACATCTCCCATCGTGTTCTAGAGGCTGCACGGAGGTCTGCCGAGTGTTTTGCAAGAAGAGAAAGAAAGTTGTCCAAAACAGCTTGCAATCGAATGTTCATGTGAATAGAAAAGGCAGGAGAGTGGTCAGGTACTGTTTTCTCTCAGTTGGCAAGCTGCGCACACAATCGCAGTGTTGTACAGCTAGTTTCATCACCTTTGCGAAGTTGCCGCTCTCTCCGGCTCCCGGAGACGAAGAAGCTGCTTCTTCGCGCAAAGACGATTCTGCCGCTCACAGTGCTCTGCGGTGTGCGGCTTCTGCCGAAAGAGGTCCGGGAGCGGTGCTTAGCTCTGCAGAGCACCGTACCTTCGTCTTTAGCCTCTCTTCTCGTCTACATGTTAGCAAAAAGCTTTTCCACTCTGTCTGGCAAGGAGAAACTCTGCCAGCACAGAAAACATCTCCCATCGTGTTCTAGAGGCTGCACGGAGGTCTGCCGAGTGTTTTGCAAGAAGAGAAAGAAAGTTGTCCAAAACAGCTTGCAATCGAATGTTCATGTGAATAGAAAAGGCAGGAGAGTGGTCAGGTACTGTTTTCTCTCAGTTGGCAAGCTGCGCACACAATCGCAGTGTTGTACAGCTTGTTTCATCACCTTTGCGAAGCTGCCGCTCTCTCTGGCTCCCGGAGACGAAGAAGCTGCTTCTTCGCGCAAAGACGATTCTGCCGCTCACAGTGCTCTGCGGTGTGCGCCTTCTGCCGAAAGAGGTCCGGGAGCGGTGCTTAGCTCTGCAGAGCACCGTACCTTCGTCTTTAGCCTCTCTTCTCGTCTACATGTTAGCAAAAGGCTTTTCCACTCTGTCTGGCAAGGAGAAACTGTGCCAGCACAGAAAACATCTCCCATCGTGTTCTAGAGGCTGCACGGAGGTCTGCCGAGTGTTTTGCAAGAAGAGAAAGAAAGTTGTCCAAAACAGCTTGCAATCGAATGTTCATGTGAATAGAAAAGGCAGGAGAGTGGTCAGGTACTGTTTTCTCTCAGTTGGCAAGCTGCGCAAACAATCGCAGTGTTGTACAGCTAGTTTCATCACCATTGCGAAGTTGCCGCTCTCTCCGGCTCCCGGAGACGAAGAAGCTGCTTCTTCGCGCAAAGACGATTCTGCCGCTCACAGTGCTCTGCGGTGTGCGCCTTCTGCCGAAAGAGGTCCGGGAGCGGTGCTTAGCTCTGCAGAGCACCGTACCTTCGTCTTTAGCCTCTCTTCTCGTGTACATCTTAGCAAAAAGCTTTTCCAATCTGTCTGGCAAGGAGAAACTGTGCCAGCACAGAAAACATCTCCCATCGTGTTCTAGAGGCTGCACGGAGGTCTGCCGAGTGTTTTGCAAGAAGAGAAAGAAAGTTGTCCAAAACAGCTTGCAATCGAATGTTCATGTGAATAGAAAAGGCAGGAGAGTGGTCAGGTACTGTTTTCTCTCAGTTGGCAAGCTGCGCACACAATCGCAGTGTTGTACAGCTTGTTTAATCACCTTTGCGAAGTTGCACCTCTCTCCGGCTCCCGGAGACGAAGAAGCTGCTTCTTCGCGCAAAGACGATTCTGCCGCTCACAGTGCTCTGCAGTGTGCGTCTTCTGCCGAAAGAGGCCCGGGAGCTGTGCTTAGCTCTGCAGAGCACCGTACCTTCGTCTTTAGCCTCTCTTCTCGTCTACATCTTAGCAAAAAGCTTTTCCACTCTGTCTGGCAAGGAGAAACTGTGCCAGCACAGAAAACATCTCCCATCGTGTTCTAGAGGCTGCACGGAGGTCTGCCGAGTGTTTTGCAAGAAGAGATAGAAAGTTGTCCAAAACAGCTTGCAATCGAATTTTCATGTGAATAGAAAAGGCAGGAGAGTGGTCAGGTACTGTTTTCTCTCAGTTGGCAAGCTGCGCACACAATCGCAGTGTTGTACAGCTTGTTTCATCACCTTTGCGAAGCTGCCGCTCTCTCCGGCTCCCGGAGACGAAGAAGCTGCTTCTTCGCGCAAAGACGATTCTGCCGCTCACAGTGCTCGGCGGTGTGCGCCTTCTGCCGAAAGAGCCCCGGGAGCGGTGCTTAGCTCTGCAGAGCACCGTACCTTCGTCTTTAGCCTCTCTTCTCGTCTACATCTTAGCAAAAAGCTTTTCCAATCTGTCTGGCAAGGAGAAACTGTGCCAGCACAAAAAACATCTCCCATCGTGTTCTAGAGGCTGCACGGAGGTCTGCCGAGTGTTTTGCAAGAAGAGAAAGAAAGTTGTCCAAAACAGCTTGCAATCGAATGTTCATGTGAATAGAAAAGGCAGGAGAGTGGTCAGGTACTGTTTTCTCTCAGTTGGCAAGCTGCGCACACAATCGCAGTGTTGTACAGCTTGTTTCATCACCTTTGCGAAGCTGCCGCTCTCTCCGGCTTTCGGAGACGAAGAAGCTGCTTCTTCGCGCAAAGACGATTCTGCCGCTCACAGTGCTCTGCGGTGTGCGCCTTCTGCCGAAAGAGGTCCGGGAGCGGTGCTTAGCTCTGCAGAGCACCGTACCTTCGTCTTTAGCCTCTCTTCTCGTCTACATCTTAGCAAAAAGCTTTTCCAATCTGTCTGGCAAGGAGAAACTGTGCCAGCACAGAAAACATCTCCCATCGTGTTCTAGAGGCTGCACGGAGGTCTGCCGAGTGTTTTGCAAGAAGAGAAAGAAAGTTGTCCAAAACAGCTTGCAATCGAATGTTCATGTGAATAGAAAAGGCAGGAGAGTGGTCAGGTACTGTTTTCTCTCAGTTGGCAAGCTGCGCACACAATCGCAGTGTTGTACAGCTTGTTTCATCACCTTTGCGAAGCTGCCACTCTCTCCGGCTCCCGGAGACGAAGAAGCTGCTTCTTCGCGCAAAGACGATTCTGCCGCTCACAGTGCTCTGCGGTGTGCGCCTTCTGCCGAAAGAGGTCCGGGAGCGGTGCTTAGCTCTGCAGAGCACCGTACCTTCGTCTTTAGCCTCTCTTCTCGTCTACATCTTAGCAAAAAGCTTTTCCACTCTGTCTGGCAAGGAGAAACTGTGCCAGGACCAAAAACATCTCCCATCGTGTTCTAGAGGCTGCACGCAGGTCTGCCGAGTGTTTAGCAAGAAGAGAAAGAAAGTTGTCCAAAACAGCTTGCAATCGAATGTTCATGTGAATAGAAAAGGCAGGAGAGTGGTCAGGTACTGTTTTCTCTCACTTGGCAAGCTGCGCACACAATCGTAGTGTTGTACAGCTTGTTTCATCACCTTTGCGAAGCTGCCGCTCTCTCCGGCTCCCGGAGACGAAGAAGCTGCTTCTTCGCGCAAAGACGATTCTGCCGCTCACAGTGCTCTGCGGTGTGCGCCTTCTGCCGAAAGAGGTCCGGGAGCTGTGCTTAGCTCTGCAGAGCACCGTACCTTCGTCTTTAGCCTCTCTTCTCGTCTACATCTTAGCAAAAAGCTTTTCCACTCTGTCTGGCAAGGAGAAACTGTGCCAGCACAGAAAACATCTCCCATCGTGTTCTAGAGGCTGCACGGAGGTCTGCCGAGTGTTTTGCAAGAAGAGAAAGAAAGTTGTCCAAAACAGCTTGCAATCGAATGTTCATGTGAATAGAAAAGGCAGGAGAGTGGTCAGGTACTGTTTTCTCTCAGTTGGCAAGCTGCGCACACAATCGCAGTGTTGTACAGCTAGTTTCATCACCTTTGCGAAGTTGCCGCTCTCTCCGGCTCCCGGAGACGAAGAAGCTGCTTCTTCGCGCAAAGACGATTCTGCCGCTCACAGTGCTCTGCGGTGTGCGCCTTCTGCCGAAAGAGGCCCGGGAGCGGTGCTTAGCTCTGCAGAGCACCGTACCTTCGTCTTAACCTCTCTTCTCGTCTACATCTTAGCAAAAAGCTTTTCCAATCTCTCTGGCAAGGAGAAACTGTGCCAGCACAGAAAACATCTCCCATCGTGTTCTAGAGGCTGCACGGAGGTCTGCCGAGTGTTTTGCAAGAAGAGAAAGAAAGTTGTCCAAAACAGCTTGCAATCGAATGTTCATGTGAATAGAAAAGGCAGGAGAGTGGTCAGGTACTGTTTTCTCTCAGTTGGCAAGCTGCGCACACAATCGCAGTGTTGTACAGCTTGTTTCATCACCTTTGCGAAGCTGCCGCTCTCTCCGGCTCCCGGAGACGAAGAAGCTGCTTCTTCGCGCAAAGACGATTCTGCCGCTCACAGTGCTCTGCGGTGTGCGCCTTCTGCCGAAAGAGGTCCGGGAGCGGTGCTTAGCTCTGCAGAGCACCGTACCTTCGTCTTTAGCCTCTCTTCGCGTCTACATCTTAGCAAAAAGCTTTTCCACTCTGTCTGGCAAGGAGAAACTGTGCCAGGACCAAAAACATCTCCCATCGTGTTCTAGAGGCTGCACGCAGGTCTGCCGAGTGTTTAGCAAGAAGAGAAAGAAAGTTGTCCAAAACAGCTTGCAATCGAATGTTCATGTGAATAGAAAAGGCAGGAGAGTGGTCAGGTACTGTTTTCTCTCAGTTGGCAAGCTGCGCACACAATCGCAGTGTTGTACAGCTTGTTTCATCACCTTTGCGAAGCTGCCGCTCTCTCCGGCTCCCGGAGACGAAGAAGCTGCTTCTTCGCGCAAAGACGATTCTGCCGCTCACAGTGCTCTGCGGTGTGCGCCTTCTGCCGAAAGAGGCCCGGGAGCTGTGCTTAGCTCTGCAGAGCACCGTACCTTCGTCTTTACCCTCTCTTCTCGTCTACATCTTAGCAAAAAGCTTTTCCACTCTGTCTGGCAAGGAGAAACTGTGCCAGCACAGAAAACATCTCCCATCGTGTTCTAGAGGCTGCACGGAGGTCTGCCGAGTGTTTTGCAAGAAGAGAAAGAAAGTTGTCCAAAACAGCTTGCAATCGAATGTTCATGTGAATAGAAAAGGCAGGAGAGTGGTCAGGTACTGTTTTCTCTCAGTTGGCAAGCTGCGCACACAATCGCAGTGTTGTACAGCTAGTTTCATCACCTTTGCGAAGTTGCCGCTCTCTCCGGCTCCCGGAGACAAAGAAGCTGCTTCTTCGCGCAAAGACGATTCTGCCGCTCACAGTGCTCTGCGGTGTGCGCCTTCTGCCGAAAGAGGCCCGGGAGAGGTGCTTAGCTCTGCAGAGCACCGTACCTTCGTCTTTAGCCTCTCTTCTCGTCTACATGTTAGCAAAAAGCTTTTCCACTCTGTCTGGCAAGGAGAAACTGTGCCAGCACAGAAAACATCTCCCATCATGTTCTAGAGGCTGCACGGAGGTCTGACGAGTGTTTTTCAAGAAGAGAAAGAAAGTTGTCCAAAACAGCTTGCAATCGAATGTTCATGTGAATAGAAAAGGCAGGAGAGTGGTCAGGTACTGTTTTCTCTCAGTTGGCAAGCTGCGCACACAATCGCAGTGTTGTACAGCTAGTTTCATCACCTTTGCGAAGCTGCCGCTCTCTCCGGCTCCCGGAGACGAAGAAGCCGCTTCTTCGCGCAAAGACGATTCTGCCGCTCACAGTGCTCTGCGGTGTGCGCCTTCTGCCGAAAGAGGCCCGGGAGCGGTGCTTAGCTCTGCAGAGCACCGTACCTTCGTCTTTAGCCTCTCTTCTCGTCTACATGTTAGCAAAAAGCTTTTCCACTCTGTCTGGCAAGGAGAAACTCTGCCAGCACAGAAAACATCTCCCATCGTGTTCTAGAGGCTGCACGGAGGTCTGCCGAGTGTTTTGCAAGAAGAGAAAGAAAGTTGTCCAAAACAGCTTGCAATCGAATGTTCATGTGAATAGAAAAGGCAGGAGAGTGGTCAGGTACTGTTTTCTCTCAGTTGGCAAGCTGCGCACACAATCGCAGTGTTGTACAGCTTGTTTCATCACCTTTGCGAAGCTGCCGCTCTCTCTGGCTCCCGGAGACGAAGAAGCTGCTTCTTCGCGCAAAGACGATTCTGCCGCTCACAGTGCTCTGCGGTGTGCGCCTTCTGCCGAAAGAGGTCCGGGAGCGGTGCTTAGCTCTGCAGAGCACCGTACCTTCGTCTTTAGCCTCTCTTCTCGTCTACATGTTAGCAAAAGGCTTTTCCACTCTGTCTGGCAAGGAGAAACTGTGCCAGCACAGAAAACATCTCCCATCGTGTTCTAGAGGCTGCACGGAGGTCTGCCGAGTGTTTTGCAAGAAGAGAAAGAAAGTTGTCCAAAACAGCTTGCAATCGAATGTTCATGTGAATAGAAAAGGCAGGAGAGTGGTCAGGTACTGTTTTCTCTCAGTTGGCAAGCTGCGCAAACAATCGCAGTGTTGTACAGCTAGTTTCATCACCATTGCGAAGTTGCCGCTCTCTCCGGCTCCCGGAGACGAAGAAGCTGCTTCTTCGCGCAAAGACGATTCTGCCGCTCACAGTGCTCTGCGGTGTGCGCCTTCTGCCGAAAGAGGCCCGGGAGCGGTGCTTAGCTCTGCAGAGCACCGTACCTTCGTCTTTAGCCTCTCTTCTCGTCTACATCTTAGCAAAAAGCTTTTCCACTCTGTCTGGCAAGGAGAAACTGTGCCAGCACAAAAAACATCTCCCATCGTGTTCTAGAGGCTGCACGGAGGTCTGCCGAGTGTTTTGCAAGAAGAGAAAGAAAGTTGTCCAAAACAGCTTGCAATCGAATGTTCAAGCGAATAGAAAAGGCAGGAGAGTGGTCAGGTACTGTTTTCTCTCAGTTGGCAAGCTGCGCACACAATCGCAGTGTTGTACAGCTTGTTTCATCACCTTTGCGAAGCTGCCGCTCTCTCCGGCTCCCGGAGACGAAGAAGCTGCTTCTTCGCGCAAAGACGATTCTACCGCTCACAGTGCTCTGCGGTGTGCGCCTTCTGCCGAAAGAGGTCCGGGAGCGGTGCTTAGCTCTGCAGAGCACCGTACCTTCGTCTTTAGCCTCTCTTCTCGTGTACATCTTAGCAAAAAGCTTTTCCAATCTGTCTGGCAAGGAGAAACTGTGCCAGCACAGAAAACATCTCCCATCGTGTTCTAGAGGCTGCACGGAGGTCTGCCGAGTGTTTTGCAAGAAGAGAAAGAAAGTTGTCCAAAACAGCTTGCAATCGAATGTTCATGTGAATAGAAAAGGCAGGAGAGTGGTCAGGTACTGTTTTCTCTCAGTTGGCAAGCTGCGCACACAATCGCAGTGTTGTACAGCTTGTTTAATCACCTTTGCGAAGTTGCACCTCTCTCCGGCTCCCGGAGACGAAGAAGCTGCTTCTTCGCGCAAAGACGATTCTGCCGCTCACAGTGCTCTGCAGTGTGCGTCTTCTGCCGAAAGAGGCCCGGGAGCTGTGCTTAGCTCTGCAGAGCACCGTACCTTCGTCTTTAGCCTCTCTTCTCGTCTACATCTTAGCAAAAAGCTTTTCCACTCTGTCTGGCAAGGAGAAACTGTGCCAGCACAGAAAACATCTCCCATCGTGTTCTAGAGGCTGCACGGAGGTCTGCCGAGTGTTTTGCAAGAAGAGATAGAAAGTTGTCCAAAACAGCTTGCAATCGAATTTTCATGTGAATAGAAAAGGCAGGAGAGTGGTCAGGTACTGTTTTCTCTCAGTTGGCAAGCTGCGCACACAATCGCAGTGTTGTACAGCTTGTTTCATCACCTTTGCGAAGCTGCCGCTCTCTCCGGCTCCCGGAGACGAAGAAGCTGCTTCTTCGCGCAAAGACGATTCTGCCGCTCACAGTGCTCTGCGGTGTGCGCCTTCTGCCGAAAGAGCCCCGGGAGCGGTGCTTAGCTCTGCAGAGCACCGTACCTTCGTCTTTAGCCTCTCTTCTCGTCTACATCTTAGCAAAAAGCTTTTCCACTCTGTCTGGCAAGGAGAAACTGTGCCAGCACAAAAAACATCTCCCATCGTGTTCTAGAGGCTGCACGGAGGTCTGCCGAGTGTTTTGCAAGAAGAGAAAGAAAGTTGTCCAAAACAGCTTGCAATCGAATGTTCATGTGAATAGAAAAGGCAGGAGAGTGGTCAGGTACTGTTTTCTCTCAGTTGGCAAGCTGCGCACACAATCGCAGTGTTGTACAGCTTGTTTCATCACCTTTGCGAAGCTGCCGCTCTCTCCGGCTCCCGGAGACGAAGAAGCTGCTTCTTCGCGCAAAGACGATTCTGCCGCTCACAGTGCTCGGCGGTGTGCGCCTTCTGCCGAAAGAGCCCCGGGAGCGGTGCTTAGCTCTGCAGAGCACCGTACCTTCGTCTTTAGCCTCTCTTCTCGTCTACATCTTAGCAAAAAGCTTTTCCAATCTGTCTGGCAAGGAGAAACTGTGCCAGCACAAAAAACATCTCCCATCGTGTTCTAGAGGCTGCACGGAGGTCTGCCGAGTGTTTTGCAAGAAGAGAAAGAAAGTTGTCCAAAACAGCTTGCAATCGAATGTTCATGTGAATAGAAAAGGCAGGAGAGTGGTCAGGTACTGTTTTCTCTCAGTTGGCAAGCTGCGCACACAATCGCAGTGTTGTACAGCTTGTTTCATCACCTTTGCGAAGCTGCCGCTCTCTCCGGCTTTCGGAGACGAAGAAGCTGCTTCTTCGCGCAAAGACGATTCTGCCGCTCACAGTGCTCTGCGGTGTGCGCCTTCTGCCGAAAGAGGTCCGGGAGCGGTGCTTAGCTCTGCAGAGCACCGTACCTTCGTCTTTAGCCTCTCTTCTAGTCTACATCTTAGCAAAAAGCTTTTCCAATCTGTCTGGCAAGGAGAAACTGTGCCAGCACAGAAAACATCTCCCATCGTGTTCTAGAGGCTGCACGGAGGTCTGCCGAGTGTTTTGCAAGAAGAGAAAGAAAGTTGTCCAAAACAGCTTGCAATCGAATGTTCATGTGAATAGAAAAGGCAGGAGAGTGGTCAGGTACTGTTTTCTCTCAGTTGGCAAGCTGCGCACACAATCGCAGTGTTGTACAGCTTGTTTCATCACCTTTGCGAAGTTGCCGCTCTCTCCGGCTCCCGGAGACGAAGAAGCTGCTTCTTCGCGCAAAGACGATTCTGCCGCTCACAGTGCTCTGCGGTGTGCGCCTTCTGCCGAAAGAGGTCCGGGAGCGGTGCTTAGCTCTGCAGAGCACCGTACCTTCGTCTTTAGCCTCTCTTCTCGTCTACATCTTAGCAAAAAGCTTTTCCACTCTGTCTGGCAAGGAGAAACTGTGCCAGGACCAAAAACATCTCCCATCGTGTTCTAGAGGCTGCACGCAGGTCTGCCGAGTGTTTAGCAAGAAGAGAAAGAAAGTTGTCCAAAACAGCTTGCAATCGAATGTTCATGTGAATAGAAAAGGCAGGAGAGTGGTCAGGTACTGTTTTCTCTCAGTTGGCAAGCTGCGCACACAATCGTAGTGTTGTACAGCTTGTTTCATCACCTTTGCGAAGCTGCCGCTCTCTCCGGCTCCCGGAGACGAAGAAGCTGCTTCTTCGCGCAAAGACGATTCTGCCGCTCACAGTGCTCTGCTGTGTGCGCCTTCTGCCGAAAGAGGCCCGGGAGCGGTGCTTAGCTCTGCAGAGCACCGTACCTTCGTCTTTAGCCTCTCTTCTCGTCTACATCTTAGCAAAAAGCTTTTCCACTCTGTCTGGCAAGGAGAAACTGTGCCAGCACAGAAAACATCTCCCATCGTGTTCTAGAGGCTGCACGGAGGTCTGCCTAGTGTTTTGCAAGAAGAGAAAGAAAGTTGTCCAAAACAGCTTGCAATCGAATGTTCATGTGAATAGAAAAGGCAGGAGAGTGGTCAGGTACTGTTTTCTCTCAGTTGGCAAGCTGCGCACACAATCGCAGTGTTGTACAGCTAGTTTCATCACCTTTGCGAAGTTGCCGCTCTCTCCGGCTCCCGGAGACGAAGAAGCTGCTTCTTCGCGCAAAGACGATTCTGCCGCTCACAGTGCTCTGCGGTGTGCGCCTTCTGCCGAAAGAGGCCCGGGAGCGGTGCTTAGCTCTGCAGAGCACCGTACCTTCGTCTTTAGCCTCTCTTCTCGTCTACATCTTAGCAAAAAGCTTTTCCACTCTGTCTGGCAAGGAGAAACTGTGCCAGCACAAAAAACATCTCCCATCGTGTTCTAGAGGCTGCACGGAGGTCTGCCGAGTGTTTTGCAAGAAGAGAAAGAAAGTTGTCCAAAACAGCTTGCAATCGAATATTCATGTGAATAGAAAAGGCAGGAGAGTGGTCAGGTACTGTTTTCTCTCAGTTGGCAAGCTGCGCACACAATCGCAGTGTTGTACAGCTTGTTTCATCACCTTTGCGAAGTTGCACCTCTCTCCGGCTCCCGGAGACGAAGAAGCTGCTTCTTCGCGCAAAGACGATTCTGCCGCTCACAGTGCTCTGCGGTGTGCGTCTTCTGCCGAAAGAGGCCCGGGAGCTGTGCTTAGCTCTGCAGAGCACCGTACCTTCGTCTTTAGCCTCTCTTGTCGTCTACATGTTAGCAAAAAGCTTTTCCACTCTGTCTGGCAAGGAGAAACTGTGCCAGCACAGAAAACATCTCCCATCGTGTTCTAGAGGCTGCACGGAGGTCTGCCGAGTGTTTTGCAAGAAGAGAAAGAAAGTTGTCCAAAACAGCTTGCAATCGAATGTTCATGTGAATAGAAAAGGCAGGAGAGTGGTCAGGTACTGTTTTCTCTCAGTTGGCAAGCTGCGCACACAATCGCAGTGTTGTACAGCTTGTTTCATCACCTTTGTGAAGCTGCCGCTCTCTCCGGCTTTCGGAGACGAAGAAGCTGTTTCTTCGCGCAAAGACGATTCTGCCGCTCACAGTGTTCTGCAGTGTGCGTCTTCTGCCGAAAGAGGCCCGGGAGCTGTGCTTAGCTCTGCAGAGCACCGTACCTTCGTCTTTAGCCTCTCTTCATGTCTACATCTTAGCAAAAAGCTTTTCTACTCTGTCTGGCAAGGAGAAACTGTGCCAGCACAGAAAACATCTCCCATCGTGTTCTAGAGGCTGCACGGAGGTCTGCCGAGTGTTTTGCAAGAAGAGAAAGAAAGTTGTCCAAAACAGCTTGCAATCGAATGTTCATGTGAATAGAAAAGGCAGGAGAGTGGTCAGGTACTGTTTTCTCTCAGTTGGCAAGCTGCGCACACAATCGCAGTGTTGTACAGCTTGTTTCATCACCTTTGCGAAGCTGCCGCTCTCTCCGGCTTTCGGAGACGAAGAAGCTGCTTCTTCGCGCAAAGACGATTCTGCCGCTCACAGTGCTCTGCGGTGTGCGCCTTCTGCCGAAAGAGGTCCGGGAGCGGTGCTTAGCTCTGCAGAGCACCGTACCTTCGTCTTTAGCCTCTCTTCTCGTCTACATCTTAGCAAAAAGCTTTTCCACTCTGTCTGGCAAGGAGAAACTGTGCCAGCACAGAAAACATCTCCCATCGTGTTCTAGAGGCTGCACGGAGGTCTGCCTAGTGTTTTGCAAGAAGAGAAAGAAAGTTGTCCATAACAGCTTGCAATCGAATGTTCATGTGAATAGAAAAGGCAGGAGAGTGGTCAGGTACTGTTTTCTCTCAGTTGGCAAGCTGCGCACACAATCGCAGTGTTGTACAGCTAGTTTCATCACCTTTGCGAAGTTGCCGCTCTCTCCGGCTCCCGGAGACGAAGAAGCTGCTTCTTCGCGCAAAGACGATTCTGCCGCTCACAGTGCTCTGCGGTGTGCGCCTTCTGCCGAAAGAGGCCCGGGAGCGGTGCTTAGCTCTGCAGAGCACCGTACCTTCGTCTTTAGCCTCTCTTCTCGTCTACATCTTAGCAAAAAGCTTTTCCACTCTGTCTGGCAAGGAGAAACTGTGCCAGCACAAAAAACATCTCCCATCGTGTTCTAGAGGCTGCACGGAGGTCTGCCGAGTGTTTTGCAAGAAGAGAAAGAAAGAGTTCCAAAACAGCTTGCAATCGAATGTTCATGTGAATAGAAAAGGCAGGAGAGTGGTCAGGTACTGTTTTCTCTCAGTTGGCAAGCTGCGCACACAATCGCAGTGTTGTACAGCTAGTTTCATCACCTTTGCGAAGTTGCCGCTCTCTCCGGCTCCCGGAGACGAAGAAGCTGCTTCTTCGCGCAAAGACGATTCTGCCGCTCACAG
Source organism: Melozone crissalis (assembly GCF_028551555.1). Lineage (NCBI taxonomy): Eukaryota > Metazoa > Chordata > Aves > Passeriformes > Passerellidae > Melozone > Melozone crissalis. The sequence continues at coordinate 82,646 of NW_026536206.1, forward strand.
TGCTCTGCGGTGTGCGCCTTCTGCCGAAAGAGGCCCGGGAGCGGTGCTTAGCTCTGCAGAGCACCGTACCTTCGTCTTTAGCCTCTCTTCTCGTCTACATGTTAGCAAAAAGCTTTTCCACTCTGTCTGGCAAGGAGAAACTCTGCCAGCACAGAAAACATCTCCCATCGTGTTCTAGAGGCTGCACGGAGGTCTGCCGAGTGTTTTGCAAGAAGAGAAAGAAAGTTGTCCAAAACAGCTTGCAATCGAATGTTCATGTGAATAGAAAAGGCAGGAGAGTGGTCAGGTACTGTTTTCTCTCAGTTGGCAAGCTGCGCACACAATCGCAGTGTTGTACAGCTTGTTTCATCACCTTTGCAAAGCTGCCGCTCTCTCCGGCTCCCGGAGACGAAGAAGCTGCTTCTTCGGGCAAAGACGATTCTGCCGCTCACAGTGCTCTGCGGTGTGCGCCTTCTGCCGAAAGAGGTCCGGCAGCGGTGCTTAGCTCTGCAGAGCACCGTACCTTCGTCTTTAGCCTCTCTTCTCGTCTACATCTTAGCAAAAAGCTTTTCCACTCTGTCTGGCAAGGAGAAACTGTGCCAGCACAGAAAACATCTCCCATCGTGTTCTAGAGGCTGCACGGAGGTCTGCCTAGTGTTTTGCAAGAAGAGAAAGAAAGTTGTCCAAAACAGCTTGCAATCGAATGTTCATGTGAATAGAAAAGGCAGGAGAGTGGTCAGGTACTGTTTTCTCTCAGTTGGCAAGCTGCGCACACAATCGCAGTGTTGTACAGCTAGTTTCATCACCTTTGCGAAGTTGCCGCTCTCTCCGGCTCCCGGAGACAAAGAAGCTGCTTCTTCGCGCAAAGACGATTCTGCCGCTCACAGTGCTCTGCGGTGTGCGCCTTCTGCCGAAAGAGGCCCGGGAGCGGTGCTTAGCTCTGCAGAGCACCGTACCTTCGTCTTTAGCCTCTCTTCTCGTCTACATCTTAGCAAAAAGCTTTTCCACTCTGTCTGGCAAGGAGAAACTGTGCCAGCACAAAAAACATCTCCCATCGTGTTCTAGAGGCTGCACGGAGGTCTGCCGAGTGTTTTGCAAGAAGAGAAAGAAAGAGTTCCAAAACAGCTTGCAATCGAATGTTCATGTGAATAGAAAAGGCAGGAGAGTGGTCAGGTACTGTTTTCTCTCAGTTGGCAAGCTGCGCACACAATCGCAGTGTTGTACAGCTAGTTTCATCACCTTTGCGAAGTTGCCGCTCTCTCCGGCTCCCGGAGACGAAGAAGCCGCTTCTTCGCGCAAAGACGATTCTGCCGCTCACAGTGCTCTGCGGTGTGCGCCTTCTGCCGAAAGAGGCCCGGGAGCGGTGCTTAGCTCTGCAGAGCACCGTACCTTCGTCTTTAGCCTCTCTTCTCGTCTACATGTTAGCAAAAGCTTTTCCACTCTGTCTGGCAAGGAGAAACTCTGCCAGCACAGAAAACATCTCCCATCGTGTTGTAGAGGCTGCACGGAGGTCTGCCGAGTGTTTTGCAAGAAGAGAAAGAAAGTTGTCCAAAACAGCTTGCAATCGAATGTTCATGTGAATAGAAAAGGCAGGAGAGTGGTCAGGTACTGTTTTCTCTCAGTTGGCAAGCTGCGCACACAATCGCAGTGTTGTACAGCTTGTTTCATCACCTTTGCAAAGCTGCCGCTCTCTCCGGCTCCCGGAGACGAAGAAGCTGCTTCTTCGGGCAAAGACGATTCTGCCGCTCACAGTGCTCTGCGGTGTGCGCCTTCAGCCGAAAGAGGTCCGGCAGCGGTGCTTAGCTCTGCAGAGCACCGTACCTTCGTCTTTAGCCTCTCTTCTCGTCTACATCTTAGCAAAAACCTTTTCCACTCTGTCTGGCAAGGAGAAACTGTGCCAGCACAAAAAACATCTCCAATCTTGTTCTAGAGGCTGCACGGAGGTCTGCCGAGTGTTTTGCAAGAAGAGAAAGAAAGTTGTCCAAAACAGCTTGCAATCGAATGTTCATGTGAATAGAAAAGGCAGGAGAGTGGTCAGGTACTGTTTTCTCTCAGTTGGCAAGCTGCGCACACAATCGCAGTGTTGTACAGCTAGTTTCATCACCTTTGCGAAGTTGCCGCTCTCTCCGGCTCCCGGAGACGAAGAAGCTGCTTCTTCGCGCAAAGACGATTCTGCCGCTCACAGTGCTCTGCGGTGTGCGCCTTCTGCCGAAAGAGGCCCGGGAGCGGTGCTTAGCTCTGCAGAGCACCGTACCTTCGTCTTTAGCCTCTCTTCTCGTCTACATGTTAGCAAAAAGCTTTTCCACTCTGTCTGGCAAGGAGAAACTGTGCCAGCACACAAAACATCTCCCATCGTGTTCTAGAGGCTGCACGCAGGTCTGACGAGTGTTTTGCAAGAAGAGAAAGAAAGTTGTCCAAAACAGCTTGCAATCGAATGTTCATGTGAATAGAAAAGGCAGGAGAGTGGTCAGGTACTGTTTTCTCTCAGTTGGCAAGCTGCGCACACAATCGCAGTGTTGTACAGCTTGTTTCATCACCTTTGCGAAGTTGCCGCTCTCTCCGGCTCCCGGAGACGAAGAAGCCGCTTCTTCGCGCAAAGACGATTCTGGCGCTCACAGTGCTCTGCAGTGTGCGTCTTCTGCCGAAAGAGGCCCGGGAGCTGTGCTTAGCTCTGCAGAGCACCGTACCTTCGTCTTTAGCCTCTCTTCTCGTCTACATCTTAGCAAAAAGCTTTTCCACTCTGTCTGGCAAGGAGAAACTGTGCCAGCACAGAAAACATCTCCCACTGTGTTCTAGAGGCTGCACGGAGGTCTGCCGAGTGTTTTGCAAGAAGAGAAAGAAAGTTGTCCAAAACAGCTTGCAATCGAATGTTCATGTGAATAGAAAAGGCAGGAGAGTGGTCAGGTACTGTTTTCTCTCAGTTGGCAAGCTGCGCACACAATCGCAATGTTGTACAGCTTGTTTCATCACCTTTGCGAAGCTGCCGCTCTCTCCGGCTCCCGGAGACGAAGAAGCTGCTTCTTCGCGCAAAGACGATTCTGCCGCTCACAGTGCTCTGCGGTGTGCGCCTTCTGCCGAAAGAGGTCCGGGAGCGGTGCGTAGTTCTGCAGAGCACCGTACCTTCGTCTTTAGCCTCTCTTCTCATCTACATCTTAGCAAAAAGCTTTTCCACTCTGTCTGGCAAGGAGAAACTGTGCCAGCACAAAAAACATTTCCCATCGTGTTCTAGAGGCTGCACGGAGGTCTGCCCAGTGTTTTGCAAGAAGAGAAAGAAAGTCGTCAAAAACAGTTTCCAATCGAATGTTCATGTGAATAGAAAAGGCAGGAGAGTGGTCAGGTACTGTTTTCTCTCAGTTGGCAAGCTGCGCACACAATCGCAGTGTTGTACAGCTTGTTTCATCACCTTTGCGAAGCTGCCGCTCTCTCCGGCTCCCGGAGACGAAGAAGCTGCTTCTTCGCGCAAAGACGATTCTGCCGCTCACAGTGCTCTGCGGTGTGCGCCTTCTGCCGAAAGAGGCCCAGGAGCGGTGCTTAGCTCTGCAGAGCACCGTACCTTCGTCTTTAGCCTCTCTTCTCGTCTACATCTTAGCAAAAAGCTTTTCCACTCTGTCTGGCAAGGAGAAACTGTGCCAGCACAGAAAACATCTCCCATCGTGTTCTAGAGGCTGCACGGAGGTCTGCCGAGTGTTTTGCAAGAAGAGAAAGAAAGTTGTCCAAAACAGCTTGCAATCGAATATTCATGTGAATAGAAAAGGCAGGAGAGTGGTCAGGTACTGTTTTCTCTCAGTTGGCAAGCTGCGCACACAATCGCAGTGTTGTACAGCTTGTTTCATCACCTTTGCGAAGTTGCACCTCTCTCCGGCTCCCGGAGACGAAGAAGCTGCTTCTTCGCGCAAAGACGATTCTGCCGCTCACATTGCTCTGCGGTGTGCGTCTTCTGCCGAAAGAGGCCCGGGAGCTGTGCTTAGCTCTGCAGAGCACCGTACCTTCGTCTTTAGCCTCTCTTGTCGTCTACATGTTAGCAAAAAGCTTTTCCACTCTGTCTGGCAAGGAGAAACTGTGCCAGCACAGAAAACATCTCCCATCGTGTTCTAGAGGCTGCACGGAGGTCTGCCGAGTGTTTTGCAAGAAGAGAAAGAAAGTTGTCCAAAACAGCTTGCAATCGAATGTTCATGTGAATAGAAAAGGCAGGAGAGTGGTCAGGTACTGTTTTCTCTCAGTTGGCAAGCTGCGCACACAATCGCAGTGTTGTACAGCTTGTTTCATCACCTTTGCGAAGCTGCCGCTCTCTCCGGCTTTCGGAGACGAAGAAGCTGCTTCTTCGCGCAAAGACGATTCTGCCGCTCACAGTGCTCTGCGGTGTGCGCCTTCTGCCGAAAGAGGTCCGGGAGCGGTGCTTAGCTCTGCAGAGCACCGTACCTTCGTCTTTAGCCTCTCTTCTCGTCTACATCTTAGCAAAAAGCTTTTCCAATCTCTCTGGCAAGGAGAAACTGTGCCAGCACAGAAAACATCTCCCATCGTGTTCTAGAGGCTGCACGGAGGTCTGCCGAGTGTTTTGCAAGAAGAGAAAGAAAGTTGTCCAAAACAGCTTGCAATCGAATGTTCATGTGAATAGAAAAGGCAGGAGAGTGGTCAGGTACTGTTTTCTCTCAGTTGGCAAGCTGCGCACACAATCGCAGTGTTGTACAGCTTGTTTCATCACCTTTGCGAAGCTGCCGCTCTCTCCGGCTCCCGGAGACGAAGAAGCTGCTTCTTCGCGCAAAGACGATTCTGCCGCTCACAGTGCTCTGCGGTGTGCGCCTTCTGCCGAAAGAGGTCCGGGAGCGGTGCTTAGCTCTGCAGAGCACCGTACCTTCGTCTTTAGCCTCTCTTCGCGTCTACATCTTAGCAAAAAGCTTTTCCACTCTGTCTGGCAAGGAGAAACTGTGCCAGGACCAAAAACATCTCCCATCGTGTTCTAGAGGCTGCACGCAGGTCTGCCGAGTGTTTTGCAAGAAGAGAAAGAAAGTTGTCCAAAACAGCTTGCAATCGAATGTTCATGTGAATAGAAAAGGCAGGAGAGTGGTCAGGTACTGTTTTCTCTCAGTTGGCAAGCTGCGCACACAATCGCAGTGTTGTACAGCTTGTTTCATCACCTTTGCGAAGCTGCCGCTCTCTCCGGCTCCCGGAGACGAAGAAGCTGCTTCTTCGCGCAAAGACGATTCTGCCGCTCACAGTGCTCTGCGGTGTGCGCCTTCTGCCGAAAGAGGCCCGGGAGCTGTGCTTAGCTCTGCAGAGCACCGTACCTTCGTCTTTACCCTCTCTTCTCGTCTACATCTTAGCAAAAAGCTTTTCCACTCTGTCTGGCAAGGAGAAACTGTGCCAGCACAGAAAACATCTCCCATCGTGTTCTAGAGGCTGCACGGAGGTCTGCCGAGTGTTTTGCAAGAAGATAAAGAAAGTTGTCCAAAACAGCTTGCAATCGAATGTTCATGTGAATAGAAAAGGCAGGAGAGTGGTCAGGTACTGTTTTCTCTCAGTTGGCAAGCTGCGCACACAATCGCAGTGTTGTACAGCTAGTTTCATCACCTTTGCGAAGTTGCCGCTCTCTCCGGCTCCCGGAGACGAAGAAGCTGCTTCTTCGCGCAAAGACGATTCTGCCGCTCACAGTGCTCTGCGGTGTGCGCCTTCTGCCGAAAGAGGCCCGGGAGAGGTGCTTAGCTCTGCAGAGCACCGTACCTTCGTCTTTAGCCTCTCTTCTCGTCTACATGTTAGCAAAAAGCTTTTCCACTCTGTCTGGCAAGGAGAAACTGTGCCAGCACAGAAAACATCTCCCATCATGTTCTAGAGGCTGCACGGAGGTCTGCCGAGTGTTTTGCAAGAAGAGAAAGAAAGTTGTCCAAAACAGCTTGCAATCGAATGTTCATGTGAATAGAAAAGGCAGGAGAGTGGTCAGGTACTGTTTTCTCTCAGTTGGCAAGCTGCGCACACAATCGCAGTGTTGTACAGCTTGTTTCATCACCTTTGCGAAGCTGCCGCTCTCTCCGGCTCCCGGAGACGAAGAAGCTGCTTCTTCGCGCAAAGACGATTCTGCCGCTCACAGTGCTCTGCAGTGTGCGTCTTCTGCCGAAAGAGGCCCGGGAGCTGTGCTTAGCTCTGCAGAGCACCGTACCTTCGTCTTTAGCCTCTCTTCTCGTCTACATCTTAGCAAAAAGCTTTTCCACTCTGTCTGGCAAGGAGAAACTGTGCCAGCACAGAAAACATCGCCCACTGTGTTCTAGAGGCTGCACGGAGGTCTGCCGAGTGTTTTGCAAGAAGAGAAAGAAAGTTGTCCAAAACAGCTTGCAATCGAATGTTCATGTGAATAGAAAAGGCAGGAGAGTGGTCAGGTACTGTTTTCTCTCAGTTGGCAAGCTGCGCACACAATCGCAATGTTGTACAGCTTGTTTCATCACCTTTGCGAAGCTGCCGCTCTCTCCGGCTCCCGGAGACGAAGAAGCTGCTTCTTCGCGCAAAGACGATTCTGCCGCTCACAGTGCTCTGCGGTGTGCGCCTTCTGCCGAAAGAGGTCCGGGAGCGGTGCTTAGTTCTGCAGAGCACCGTACCTTCGTCTTTAGCCTCTCTTCTCGTCTACATGTTAGCAAAAAGCTTTTCCACTCTGTCTGGCAAGGAGAAACTGTGCCAGCACAGAAAACATCTCCCATCATGTTCTAGAGGCTGCACGGAGGTCTGCCGAGTGTTTTGCAAGAAGAGAAAGAAAGTTGTCCAAAACAGCTTGCAATCGAATGTTCATGTGAATAGAAAAGGCAGGAGAGTGGTCAGGTACTGTTTTCTCTCAGTTGGCAAGCTGCGCACACAATCGCAGTGTTGTACAGCTTGTTTCATCACCTTTGCGAAGCTGCCGCTCTCTCCGGCTCCCGGAGACGAAGAAGCTGCTTCTTCGCGCAAAGACGATTCTGCCGCTCACAGTGCTCTGCAGTGTGCGTCTTCTGCCGAAAGAGGCCCGGGAGCTGTGCTTAGCTCTGCAGAGCACCGTACCTTCGTCTTTAGCCTCTCTTCTCGTCTACATCTTAGCAAAAAGCTTTTCCACTCTGTCTGGCAAGGAGAAACTGTGCCAGCACAGAAAACATCTCCCACTGTGTTCTAGAGGCTGCACGCAGGTCTGCCGAGTGTTTTGCAAGAAGAGAAAGAAAGTTGTCCAAAACAGCTTGCAATCGAATGTTCATGTGAATAGAAAAGGCAGGAGAGTGGTCAGGTACTGTTTTCTCTCAGTTGGCAAGCTGCGCACACAATCGCAATGTTGTACAGCTTGTTTCATCACCTTTGCGAAGCTGCCGCTCTCTCCGGCTCCCGGAGACGAAGAAGCTGCTTCTTCGCGCAAAGACGATTCTGCCGCTCACAGTGCTCTGCGGTGTGCGCCTTCTGCCGAAAGAGGTCCGGGAGCGGTGCGTAGTTCTGCAGAGCACCGTACCTTCGTCTTTAGCCTCTCTTCTCGTCTACATCTTAGCAAAAAGCTTTTCCACTCTGTCTGGCAAGGAGAAACTGTGCCAGCACAAAAAACATCTCCCATCGTGTTCTAGAGGCTGCACGGAGTTCTGCCCAGTGTTTTGCAAGAAGAGAAAGAAAGTCGTCAAAAACAGCTGCCAATCGAATGTTCATGTGAATAGAAAAGGCAGGAGAGTGGTCAGGTACTGTTTTCTCTCAGTTGGCAAGCTGCGCACACAATCGCAGTGTTGTACAGCTTGTTTCATAACCTTTGCGAAGCTGCCGCTCTCTCCGGCTCCCGGAGACGAAGAAGCTGCTTCTTCGCGCAAAGACGATTCTGCCGCTCACAGTGCTCTGCGGTGTGCGCCTTCTGCCGAAAGAGGCCCAGGAGCGGTGCTTAGCTCTGCAGAGCACCGTACCTTCGTCTTTAGCCTCTCTTCTCGTCTACATCTTAGCAAAAAGCTTTTCCACTCTGTCTGGCAAGGAGAAACTGTGCCAGCACAGAAAACATCTCCCATCGTGTTCTAGAGGCTGCACGGAGGTCTGCCGAGTGTTTTGCAAGAAGAGAAAGAAAGTTGTCCAAAACAGCTTGCAATCGAATATTCATGTGAATAGAAAAGGCAGGAGAGTGGTCAGGTACTGTTTTCTCTCAGTTGGCAAGCTGCGCACACAATCGCAGTGTTGTACATTTTGTTTCATCACCTTTGCGAAGCTGCCGCTCTCTCCGGCTCCCGGAGACGAAGAAGCTGCGTTTTCGCGCAAAGACGATTCTGCCACTCACAGTGCTCTGCAGTGTGTGTCTTCTGCCGAAAGAGGTCCGGGAGCTGTGCTTAGCTCTGCAGAGCACCGTACCTTCGTCTTTAGCCTCTCTTCTCGTCTACATCTTAGCAAAAAGCTTTTCCACTCTGTCTGGCAAGGAGAAACTGTGCCAGCACAAAAAACATCTCCCATCGTGTTCTAGAGGCTGCACGGAGGTCTGCCGAGTGTTTTGCAAGAAGAGAAAGAAAGTTGTCCAAAACAGCTTGCAATCGAATGTTCATGTGAATAGAAAAGGCAGGAGAGTGGTCAGGTACTGTTTTCTCTCAGTTGGCAAGCTGCACACACAATCGCAGTGTTGTACAGCTTGTTTCATCACCTTTGCGAAGCTGCCACTCTCTCCGGCTCCCGGAGACGAAGAAGCTGCTTCTTCGCGCAAATACGATTCTGCCGCTCACAGTGCTCGGCGGTGTGCGCCTTCTGCCGAAAGAGGCCCGGGAGCGGTGCTTAGCTCTGCAGAGCACCGTACCTTCGTCTTTAGCCTCTCTTCTCGTCTACATCTTAGCAAAAAGCTTTTCCACTCTGTCTGGCAAGGAGAAACTGTGCCAACACAAAAAACATCTCCCATCCTGTTCTAGAGGCTGCACGGAGGTCTGCCGAGTGTTTTGCAAGAAGAGAAAGAAAGTTGTCCAAAACAGCTTGCAATCGAATGTTCATGTGAATAGAAAAGGCAGGAGAGTGGTCAGGTACTGTTTTCTCTAAGTTGGCAAGCTGCGCACACAATCGCAGTGTTGTACAGCTTGTTTTATCACCTTTGCGAAGCTGCCGCTCTCTCCGGCTCCCGGAGACGAAGAAGCTGCTTCTTCGCGCAAAGACGATTCTGCCGCTCACAGTGCTCTGCAGTGTGTGTCTTCTGCCGAAGGAGGCCCGGGAGCTGTGCTTAGCTCTGCAGAGCACCGTACCTTCGTCTTTAGCCTCTCTTCTCATCTACATCTTAGCAAAAAGCTTTTCCACTCTGTCTGGCAAGGAGAAACTGTGCCAGCACAGAAAACATCTCCCATCGTGTTCTAGAGGCTGCACGGAGGTCTGCCGAGTGTTTTGCAAGAAGAGAAAGAAAGTTGTCCAAAACAGCTTGCAATCGAATGTTCATGTGAATAGAAAAGGCAGGAGAGTGGTCAGGTACTGTTTTCTCTCAGTTGGCAAGCTGCGCACACAATCGCAGTGTTGTACAGCTTGTTTCATAACCTTTGCGAAGCTGCCGCTCTCTCCGGCTCCCGGAGACGAAGAAGCTGCGTTTTCGCGCAAAGACGATTCTGCCACTCACAGTGCTCTGCAGTGTGTGTCTTCTGCCGAAAGAGGTCCGGGAGCTGTGCTTAGCTCTGCAGAGCACCGTACCTTCGTCTTTAGCCTCTCTTCTCGTCTACATCTTAGCAAAAATCTTTTCCACTCTGTCTGGCAAGGAGAAACTGTGCCAGCACAAAAAACATCTCCCATCGTGTTCTAGAGGCTGCACGGAGGTCTGCCGAGTGTTTTGCAAGAAGAGAAAGAAAGTTGTCCAAAACAGCTTGCAATCGAATGTTCATGTGAATAGAAAAGGCAGGAGAGTGGTCAGGTACTGTTTTCTCTCAGTTGGCAAGCTGCGCACACAATCGCAGTGTTGTACAGCTTGTTTCATCACCTTTGCGAAGCTGCTGCTCTCTCCGGCTCCCGGAGACGAAGAAGCTGCTTCTTCGCGCAAAGACGATTCTGCCGCTCACAGTGCTCTGCGGTGTGCGCCTTCTGCCGAAAGAGGCCCCGGAGCGGTGCTTAGCTCTGCAGAGCACCGTACCTTCGTCTTTAGCCTCTCTTATCGTCTACATCTTAGCAAAAAGCTTTTCCACTCTGTCTGGCAAGGAGAAACTGTGCCAGCACAAAAAACATCTCCCATCGTGTTCTAGAGGCTGCACGGAGGTCTGCCGAGTGTTTTGCAAGAAGAGAAAGAAAGTTGTCCAAAACAGCTTGCAATCGAATGTTCATGTGAATAGAAAAGGCAGGAGAGTGGTCAGGTACTGTTTTCTCTCAGTTGGCAAGCTGCACACACAATCGCAGTGTTGTACAGCTTGTTTCATCACCTTTGCGAAGCTGCCACTCTCTCCGGCTCCCGGAGAGGAAGAAGCTGCTTCTTCGCGCAAATACGATTCTGCCGCTCACAGTGCTCGGCGGTGTGCGCCTTCTGCCGAAAGAGGCCCGGGAGCGGTGCTTAGCTCTGCAGAGCACCGTACCTTCGTCTTTAGCCTCTCTTCTCGTCTACATCTTAGCAAAAAGCTTTTCCACTCTGTCTGGCAAGGAGAAACTGTGCCAGCACAAAAAACATCTCCCATCCTGTTCTAGAAGCTGCACGGAGGTCTGCCGAGTGTTTTGCAAGAAGAGAAAGAAAGTTGTCCAAAACAGCTTGCAATCGAATGTTCATGTGAATAGAAAAGGCAGGAGAGTGGTCAGGTACTGTTTTCTCTCAGTTGGCAAGCTGCGCACACAATCGCAGTGTTGTACAGCTTGTTTCATCACCTTTGCGAAGCTGCCGCTCTCTCCGGCTCCCGGAGACGAAGAAGCTGCTTCTTCGCGCAAAGACGATTCTGCCGCTCACAGTGCTCTGCAGTGTGCGTCTTCTGCCGAAAGAGGCCCGGGAGCTGTGCTTAGCTCTGCAGAGCACCGTACCTTCGTCTTTAGCCTCTCTTCTCGTCTACATCTTAGCAAAAAGCTTTTCCACTCTGTCTGGCAAGGAGAAACTGTGCCAGCACAGAAAACATCTCCCACTCTGTTCTAGAGGCTGCACGCAGGTCTGCCGAGTGTTTTGCAAGAAGAGAAAGAAAGTTGTCCAAAACAGCTTGCAATCGAATGTTCATGTGAATAGAAAAGGCAGGAGAGTGGTCAGGTACTGTTTTCTCTCAGTTGGCAAGCTGCACACACAATCGCAGTGTTGTACAGCTTGTTTCATCACCTTTGCGAAGCTGCCACTCTCTCCGGCTCCCGGAGACGAAGAAGCTGCTTCTTCGCGCAAATACGATTCTGCTGCTCACAGTGCTCGGCGGTGTGCGCCTTCTGCCGAAAGAGGCCCGGGAGCGGTGCTTAGCTCTGCAGAGCACCGTACCTTCGTCTTTAGCCTCTCTTCTCGTCTACATCTTAGCAAAAAGCTTTTCCACTCTGTCTGGCAAGGAGAAACTGTGCCAGCACAAAAAACATCTCCCATCCTGTTCTAGAGGCTGCACGGAGGTCTGTCGAGTGTTTTGCAAGAAGAGAAAGAAAGTTGTCCAAAACAGCTTGCAATCGAATGTTCATGTGAATAGAAAAGGCAGGAGAGTGGTCAGGTACTGTTTTCTCTCAGTTGGCAAGCTGCGCACACAATCGCAGTGTTGTACAGCTTGTTTCATCACCTTTGCGAAGCTGCCGCTCTCTCCGGCTCCCGGAGACGAAGAAGCTGCTTCTTCGCGCAAAGACGATTCTGCCGCTCACAGTGCTCTGCAGTGTGCGTCTTCTGCCGAAAGAGGCCCCAGAGCTGTGCTTAGCTCTGCAGAGCACCGTACCTTCGTCTTTAGCCTCTCTTCTCGTCTACATCTTAGCAAAAAGCTTTTCCACTCTGTCTGGCAAGGAGAAACTGTGCCAGCACAGAAAACATCTCCCACTGTGTTCTAGAGGCTGCACGCAGGTCTGCCGAGTGTTTTGCAAGAAGAGAAAGAAAGTTGTCCAAAACAGCTTGCAATCGAATGTTCATGTGAATAGAAAAGGCAGGAGAGTGGTCAGGTACTGTTTTCTCTCAGTTGGCAAGCTGCGCACACAATCGCAATGTTGTACAGCTTGTTTCATCACCTTTGCGAAGCTGCCGCTCTCTCCGGCTCCCGGAGACGAAGAAGCTGCTTCTTCGCGCAAAGACGATTCTGCCGCTCACAGTGCTCTGCGGTGTGCGCCTTCTGCCGAAAGAGGTCCGGGAGCGGTGCGTAGTTCTGCAGAGCACCGTACCTTCGTCTTTAGCCTCTCTTCTCATCTACATCTTAGCAAAAAGCTTTTCCACTCTGTCTGGCAAGGAGAAACTCTGCCAGCACAAAAAACATTTCCCATCGTGTTCTAGAGGCTGCACGGAGGTCTGCCCAGTGTTTTGCAAGAAGAGAAAGAAAGTTGTCCAAAACAGCTTCCAATCGAATGTTCATGTGAATAGAAAAGGCAGGAGAGTGGTCAGGTACTGTTTTCTCTCAGTTGGCAAGCTGCGCACACAATCGCAGTGTTGTACAGCTTGTTTCATAACCTTTGCGAAGTTGCCGCTCTCTCCGGCTCCCGGAGACGAAGAAGCTGCTTCTTCGCGCAAAGACGATTCTGCCGCTCACAGTGCTCTGCGGTGTGCGCCTTCTGCCGAAAGAGGCCCAGGAGCGGTGCTTAGCTCTGCAGAGCACCGTACCTTCGTCTTTAGCCTCTCTTCTCGTCTACATCTTAGCAAAAAGCTTTTCCACTCTGTCTGGCAAGGAGAAACTGTGCCAGCACAGAAAACATCTCCCATCGTGTTCTAGAGGCTGCACGGAGGTCTGCCGAGTGTTTTGCAAGAAGAGAAAGAAAGTTGTCCAAAACAGCTTGCAATCGAATATTCATGTGAATAGAAAAGGCAGGAGAGTGGTCAGGTACTGTTTTCTCTCAGTTGGCAAGCTGCGCACACAATCGCAGTGTTGTACAGCTTGTTTCATCACCTTTGCGAAGCTGCCGCTCTCTCCGGCTCCCGGAGACGAAGAAGCTGCGTTTTCGCGCAAAGACGATTCTGCCACTCACAGTGCTCTGCAGTGTGTGTCTTCTGCCGAAAGAGGTCCGGGAGCTGTGCTTAGCTCTGCAGAGCACCGTACCTTCGTCTTTACCCTCTCTTCTCATCTACATCTTAGCAAAAAGCTTTTCCACTCTGTCTGGCAAGGAGAAACTGTGCCAGCACAAAAAACATCTCCCATCCTGTTCTAGAGGCTGCACGGAGGTCTGCCGAGTGTTTTGCAAGAAGAGAAAGAAAGTTGTCCAAAACAGCTTGCAATCGAATGTTCATGTGAATAGAAAAGGCAGGAGAGTGGTCAGGTACTGTTTTCTCTCAGTTGGCAAGCTGCGCACACAATCGCACTGTTGTACAGCTTGTTTTATCACCTTTGCGAAGCTGCCGCTCTCTCCGGCTCCCGGAGACGAAGAAGCTGCTTCTTCGCGCAAAGACGATTCTGCCGCTCACAGTGCTCTGCAGTGTGTGTCTTCTGCCGAAGGAGGCCCGGGAGCTGTGCTTAGCTCTGCAGAGCACCGTACCTTCGTCTTTAGCCTCTCTTCTCATCTACATCTTAGCAAAAAGCTTTTCCACTCTGTCTGGCAAGGAGAAACTGTGCCAGCACAAAAAACATCTCCCATCGTGTTCTAGAGGCTGCACGGAGGTCTGCCGAGTGTTTTGCAAGAAGAGAAAGAAAGTTGTCCGAAACAGCTTGCAATCGAATGTTCAAGTGAATAGAAAAGGCAGGAGAGTGGTCAGGTACTGTTTTCTCTCAGTTGGCAAGCTGCGCACACAATCGCAGTGTTGTACAGCTTGTTTCATCACCTTTGCGAAGCGGCCGCTCTCTCCAGCTCCCGGAGACGAAGAAGCTGCTTCTTCGCGCAAAGACGATTCTGCCGCTCACAGTGCTCTGCGGTGTGCGCCTTCTGCCGAAAGAGGTCCGGGAGCGGTGCTTAGCTCTGCAGAGCACCGTACCTTCGGCTTTAGCCTCTCTTCTCGTCTACATCTTAGCAAAAAGCTTTTCCACTCTGTCTGGCAAGGAGAAACTGTGCCAGCACAGAAAACATCTCCCATCGTGTTCTAGAGGCTGCACGGAGGTCTGCCGAGTGTTTTGCAAGAAGAGAAAGAAAGTTGTCCAAAACAGCTTCCAATCGAATGTTCATGTGAATAGAAAAGGCAGGAGAGTGGTCAGGTACTGTTTTCTCTCAGTTGGCAAGCTGCGCACACAATCGCAGTGTTGTACAGCTTGTTTCATCACCTTTGCGAAGCTGCCGCTCTCTCCGGCTCCCGGAGACGAAGAAGCAGCTGCTTCGCGCAAAGACCATTCTGCCGCTCACAGTGCTCTGCGGTGTGCGCCTTCTGCCGAAAGAGGTCCGGGAGCGGTGCTTAGCTCTGCAGAGCACCGTACCTTCGTCTTTAGCCTCTCTTCTCGTCTACATCTTAGCAAAAAGCTTTTCCACTCTGTCTGGCAAGGAGAAACTGTGCCAGCACAAAAAACATCTCCCATCGTGTTCTAGAGGCTGCACGGAGGTCTGTCGAGTGTTTTGCAAGAAGAGAAAGAAAGTTGTCCAAAACAGCTTGCAATCGAATGTTCATGTGAATAGAAAAGGCAGGAGAGTGGTCAGGTACTGTTTTCTCTCAGTTGGCAAGCTGTGCACACAATCGCAGTGTTGTACAGCTTGTTTCATCACCTTTGCGAAGCTGCCGCTCTCTCCGGCTCCCGGAGACGAAGAAGCTGCTTCTTCGCGCAAAGACGATTCTGCCGCTCACAGTGCTCTGCGGTGTGCGCCTTCTGCCGAAAGAGGCCCGGGAGCTGTGCTTAGCTCTGCAGAGCACCGTACCTTCGTCTTTAGCCTCTCTTCTCGTCTACATGTTAGCAAAAAGCTTTTCCACTCTGTCTGGCAAGGAGAAACTGTGCCAGCACAGAAAACATCTCCCATCGTGTACTAGAGGCTGCACGGAGGTCTGCCGAGTGTTTTGCAAGAAGAGAAAGAAAGTTGTCCAAAACAGCTTCCAATCGAATGTTCATGTGAATAGAAAAGGCGGGAGAGTGGTCAGGTACTGTTTTCTCTCAGTTGGCAAGCTGCGCACACAATCGCAGTGTTGTACAGCTTGTTTCATCACCTTTGCGAAGTTGCCGCTCTCTCCGGCTCCCGGAGACGAAGAAGCTGCTTCTTCGCGCAAAGACGATTCTGCCGCTCACAGTGCTCTGCGGTGTGCGCCTTCTGCCGAAAGAGGCCCGGGAGCGGTGCTTAGCTCTGCAGAGCACCGTACCTTCGTCTTTAGCCTCTCTTCTCGTCTACATCTTAGCAAAAAGCTTTTCCACTCTGTCTGGCAAGGAGAAACTGTGCCAGCACAAAAAACATCTCCCATCGTGTTCTAGCGGCTGCACGGAGGTCTGCCGAGTGTTTTGCAAGAAGAGAAAGAAAGTTGTCCAAAACAGCTTGCAATCGAATGTTCATGTGAATAGAAAAGGCAGGAGAGTGGTCAGGTACTGTTTTCTCTCAGTTGGCAAGCTGCGCACACAATCGCAGTGTTGTACAGCTTGTTTCATCACCTTTGCAAAGCTGCCGCTCTCTCCGGCTCCCGGAGACGAAGAAGCTGCTTCTTTGCGCAAAGACGATTCTGCCGCTCACAGTGCTCTGCGGTGTGCGGCTTCTGCCGAAAGAGGTCCGGGAGCGGTGCTTAGCTCTGCAGAGCACCGTACCTTCGTCTTTAGCCTCTCTTCTCGTCTACATCTTAGCAAAAAGCTTTTCCACTCTGTCTGGCAAGGAGAAACTGTGCCAGCACAAAAAACATCTCCCATCGTGTTCTGGAGGCTGCACGGAGGTCTGCCGAGTGTTTTGCAAGAAGAGAAAGAAAGTTGTCCAAAACAGCTTGCAATCGAATGTTCAAGTGATTAGAAAATGCAGGAAAGTGGTCAGGTACTGTTTTCTCTCAGTTGGCAAGCTGCACACACAATCGCAGTGTTGTACAGCTTGTTTCATCACCTTTGCGAAGCTGCCGCTCTCTCCGGCTTCCGGAGACGAAGAAGCTGCTTCTTCGCGCAAAGACGATTCTGCCGCTCACAGTGCTCTGCATTGTGCGTCTTCTGCCGAAAGAGGCCCGGGAGCTGTGCTTAGCTCTGCAGAGCACAGTACCTTCGTCTTTAGCCTCTCTTCTCGTCTACATGTTAGCAAAAAGCTTTTCCACTCTGTCTGGCAAGAGAAACTTTGCCAGCACAGAAAACCTCTCCCATCGTGTTCTAGAAGCTGCACGGAGGTCTGCCGAGTGTTTTGCAAGAAGAGAAAGAAATTTGTCCAAAACAGCTTGCAATCGAATATTCATGTGAATAGAAAAGGCAGGAGAGTGGTCAGGTACTGTTTTCTCTCAGTTGGCAAGCTGCGCACACAATCGCAGTGTTGTACAGCTTGTTTCATCACCTTTGCGAAGCTGCCACTCTCTCCGGCTCCCGGAGATGAAGAAGCTGCTTCTTCGCGCAAAGACGATTCTGCCGCTCACAGTGCTCTGCGGTGTGCGCCTTCTGCCGAAAGAGGTCCGGGAGCGGTGCTTAGCTCTGCAGAGCACCGTACCTTCGTCTTTAGCCTCTCTTCTCGTCTACATCTTAGCAAAAAGCTTTTCCACTCTGTCTGGCAAGGAGAAACTGTGCCAGCACAGAAAACATCTCCCATCGTGTTCTAGAGGCTGCACGCAGGTCTGCCGAGTGTTTTGCAAGAAGAGAAAGAAAGTTGTCCAAAACAGCTTGCAATCGAATGTTCATGTGAATAGAAAAGGCAGGAGAGTGGTCAGGTACTGTTTTCTCTCAGTTGGCAAGCTGCGCACACAATCGCAGTGTTGTACAGCTTGTTTCATCACCTTTGCGAAGCTGCCGCTCTCTCCGGCTCCCGGAGACGAAGAAGCTGCTTCTTCGCGCAAAGACGATTCTGCCGCTCACAGTGCTCTGCGGTGTGCGCCTTCTGCCGAAAGAGGCCCAGGAGCGGTGCTTAGCTCTGCAGAGCACCGTACCTTCGTCTTTAGCCTCTCTTCTCGTCTACATCTTAGCAAAAAGCTTTTCCACTCTGTCTGGCAAGGAGAAACTGTGCCAGCACAAAAAACATCTCCCATCGTGTTCTAGAGGCTGCACGGAGGTCTGCCAAGTGTTTTGCAAGAAGAGAAAGAAAGTTGTCCAAAACAGCTTGCAATCGAATGTTCATGTGAATAGAAAAGGCAGGAGAGTGGTCAGGTACTGTTTTCTCTCAGTTGGCAAGCTGCGCACACAATCGCAATGTTGTACAGCTTTTTTCATCACCTTTGCGAAGCTGCCGCTCTCTCCGGCTCCCGGAGACGAAGAAGCTGCTTCTTCGCGCAAAGACGATTCTGCCGCTCACAGTGCTCTGCAGTGTGCGTCTTCTGCCGAAAGAGGCCCGGGAGCTGTGCTTACCTCTGCAGAGCACCGTACCTTCGTCTTTAGCCACTCTTCTCGTCTACATGTTAGCAAAAAGCTTTTCCACTCTGTCTGGCAAGGAGAAACTGTGCCAGCACAGAAAACATCTCCCATCGTGTTCTAGAGGCTGCACGGAGGTCTGCCGAGTTTTTTGCAAGAAGAGAAAGAAAGTTGTCCAAAACAGCTTCCAATCGAATGTTCATGTGAATAGAAAAGGCAGGAGAGTGGTCAGGTACTGTTTTCTCTCAGTTGGCAAGCTGCGCACACAATCGCAGTGTTGTACAGCTTGTTTCATCACCTTTGCGAATCTGCCGCTCTCTCCGGCTCCCGGAGACGAAGAAGCTGCTTCTTCGCGCAAAGACGATTCTGCCGCTCACAGTGCTCGGCGGTGTGCGGCTTCTGCCGAAAGAGGCCCGGAAGCGGTGCTTAGCTCTGCAGAGCACCGTACCTTCGTCTTTAGCCTCTCTTCTCGTCTACATCTTAGCAAAAAGCTTTTCCACTCTGTCTGGCAAGGAGAAACTGTGCCAGCACAAAAAACATCTCCCATCGTGTTCTGGAGGCTGCACGGACGTCTGCCGAGTGTTTTGCAAGAAAAGAAAGAAAGTTGTCCGAAACAGCTTGCAATCGAATGTTCAAGTGAATAGAAAAGGCAGGAGAGTGGTCAGGTACTGTTTTCTCTCAGTTGGCAAGCTGCGCACACAATCGCAGTGTTGTACAGCGTGTTTCATCACCTTTGCGAAGCTGCCGCTCTCTCTGGCTCCCGGAGACGAAGAAGCTGCTTCTTCGCGCAAAGACGATTCTGCCGCTCACAGTGCTCTGCGGTGTGCGCCTTCTGCCGAAAGAGGTCCGGGAGCTGTGCTTAGCTCTGCAGAGCACCGTACCTTCGTCTTTAGCCTCTCTTCTCGTCTACATCTTAGCAAAAAGCTTTTCCACTCTGTCTGGCAAGGAGAAACTGTGCCAGCACAAAAAACATCTCCCATCCTGTTCTAGAGGCTGCACGGAGGTCTGCCGAGTGTTTTGCAAGAAGAGAAAGAAAGTTGTCCAAAACAGCTTGCAATCGAATGTTCATGTGAATAGAAAAGGCAGGAGAGTGGTCAGGTACTGTTTTCTCTCAGTTGGCAAGCTGCGCACACAATCGCACTGTTGTACAGCTTGTTTTATCACCTTTGCGAAGCTGCCGCTCTCTCCGGCTCCCGGAGACGAAGAAGCTGCTTCTTCGCGCAAAGACGATTCTGCCGCTCACAGTGCTCTGCAGTGTGTGTCTTCTGCCGAAGGAGGCCCGGGAGCTGTGCTTAGCTCTGCAGAGCACCGTACCTTCGTCTTTAGCCTCTCTTCTCATCTACATCTTAGCAAAAAGCTTTTCCACTCTGTCTGGCAAGGAGAAACTGTGCCAGCACAAAAAACATCTCCCATCGTGTTCTAGAGGCTGCACGGAGGTCTGCCGAGTGTTTTGCAAGAAGAGAAAGAAAGTTGTCCGAAACAGCTTGCAATCGAATGTTCAAGTGAATAGAAAAGGCAGGAGAGTGGTCAGGTACTGTTTTCTCTCAGTTGGCAAGCTGCGCACACAATCGCAGTGTTGTACAGCTTGTTTCATCACCTTTGCGAAGCGGCCGCTCTCTCCAGCTCCCGGAGACGAAGAAGCTGCTTCTTCGCGCAAAGACGATTCTGCCGCTCACAGTGCTCTGCGGTGTGCGCCTTCTGCCGAAAGAGGTCCGGGAGCGGTGCTTAGCTCTGCAGAGCACCGTACCTTCGGCTTTAGCCTCTCTTCTCGTCTACATCTTAGCAAAAAGCTTTTCCACTCTGTCTGGCAAGGAGAAACTGTGCCAGCACAGAAAACATCTCCCATCGTGTTCTAGAGGCTGCACGGAGGTCTGCCGAGTGTTTTGCAAGAAGAGAAAGAAAGTTGTCCAAAACAGCTTCCAATCGAATGTTCATGTGAATAGAAAAGGCAGGAGAGTGGTCAGGTACTGTTTTCTCTCAGTTGGCAAGCTGCGCACACAATCGCAGTGTTGTACAGCTTGTTTCATCACCTTTGCGAAGCTGCCGCTCTCTCCGGCTCCCGGAGACGAAGAAGCAGCTGCTTCGCGCAAAGACCATTCTGCCGCTCACAGTGCTCTGCGGTGTGCGCCTTCTGCCGAAAGAGGTCCGGGAGCGGTGCTTAGCTCTGCAGAGCACCGTACCTTCGTCTTTAGCCTCTCTTCTCGTCTACATCTTAGCAAAAAGCTTTTCCACTCTGTCTGGCAAGGAGAAACTGTGCCAGCACAAAAAACATCTCCCATCGTGTTCTAGAGGCTGCACGGAGGTCTGTCGAGTGTTTTGCAAGAAGAGAAAGAAAGTTGTCCAAAACAGCTTGCAATCGAATGTTCATGTGAATAGAAAAGGCAGGAGAGTGGTCAGGTACTGTTTTCTCTCAGTTGGCAAGCTGTGCACACAATCGCAGTGTTGTACAGCTTGTTTCATCACCTTTGCGAAGCTGCCGCTCTCTCCGGCTCCCGGAGACGAAGAAGCTGCTTCTTCGCGCAAAGACGATTCTGCCGCTCACAGTGCTCTGCGGTGTGCGCCTTCTGCCGAAAGAGGCCCGGGAGCTGTGCTTAGCTCTGCAGAGCACCGTACCTTCGTCTTTAGCCTCTCTTCTCGTCTACATGTTAGCAAAAAGCTTTTCCACTCTGTCTGGCAAGGAGAAACTGTGCCAGCACAGAAAACATCTCCCATCGTGTACTAGAGGCTGCACGGAGGTCTGCCGAGTGTTTTGCAAGAAGAGAAAGAAAGTTGTCCAAAACAGCTTCCAATCGAATGTTCATGTGAATAGAAAAGGCGGGAGAGTGGTCAGGTACTGTTTTCTCTCAGTTGGCAAGCTGCGCACACAATCGCAGTGTTGTACAGCTTGTTTCATCACCTTTGCGAAGTTGCCGCTCTCTCCGGCTCCCGGAGACGAAGAAGCTGCTTCTTCGCGCAAAGACGATTCTGCCGCTCACAGTGCTCTGCGGTGTGCGCCTTCTGCCGAAAGAGGCCCGGGAGCGGTGCTTAGCTCTGCAGAGCACCGTACCTTCGTCTTTAGCCTCTCTTCTCGTCTACATCTTAGCAAAAAGCTTTTCCACTCTGTCTGGCAAGGAGAAACTGTGCCAGCACAAAAAACATCTCCCATCGTGTTCTAGCGGCTGCACGGAGGTCTGCCGAGTGTTTTGCAAGAAGAGAAAGAAAGTTGTCCAAAACAGCTTGCAATCGAATGTTCATGTGAATAGAAAAGGCAGGAGAGTGGTCAGGTACTGTTTTCTCACACTTGGCAAGCTGCGCACACAATCGCAGTGTTGTACTGCTTGTTTCATCACCTTTGCAAAGCTGCCGCTCTCTCCGGCTCCCGGAGACGAAGAAGCTGCTTCTTTGCGCAAAGACGATTCTGCCGCTCACAGTGCTCTGCGGTGTGCGGCTTCTGCCGAAAGAGGTCCGGGAGCGGTGCTTAGCTCTGCAGAGCACCGTACCTTCGTCTTTAGCCTCTCTTCTCGTCTACATCTTAGCAAAAAGCTTTTCCACTCTGTCTGGCAAGGAGAAACTGTGCCAGCACAAAAAACATCTCCCATCGTGTTCTAGAGGCTGCACGGAGGTCTGCCGAGTGTTTTGCAAGAAGAGAAAGAAAGTTGTCCAAAACAGCTTGCAATCGAATGTTCAAGTGATTAGAAAATGCAGGAAAGTGGTCAGGTACTGTTTTCTCTCAGTTGGCAAGCTGCACACACAATCGCAGTGTTGTACAGCTTGTTTCATCACCTTTGCGAAGCTGCCGCTCTCTCCGGCTTCCGGAGACGAAGAAGCTGCTTCTTCGCGCAAAGACGATTCTGCCGCTCACAGTGCTCTGCATTGTGCGTCTTCTGCCGAAAGAGGCCCGGGAGCTGTGCTTAGCTCTGCAGAGCACAGTACCTTCGTCTTTAGCCTCTCTTCTCGTCTACATGTTAGCAAAAAGCTTTTCCACTCTGTCTGGCAAGAGAAACTTTGCCAGCACAGAAAACCTCTCCCATCGTGTTCTAGAAGCTGCACGGAGGTCTGCCGAGTGTTTTGCAAGAAGAGAAAGAAATTTGTCCAAAACAGCTTGCAATCGAATATTCATGTGAATAGAAAAGGCAGGAGAGTGGTCAGGTACTGTTTTCTCTCAGTTGGCAAGCTGCGCACACAATCGCAGTGTTGTACAGCTTGTTTCATCACCTTTGCGAAGCTGCCACTCTCTCCGGCTCCCGGAGATGAAGAAGCTGCTTCTTCGCGCAAAGACGATTCTGCCGCTCACAGTGCTCTGCGGTGTGCGCCTTCTGCCGAAAGAGGTCCGGGAGCGGTGCTTAGCTCTGCAGAGCACCGTACCTTCGTCTTTAGCCTCTCTTCTCGTCTACATCTTAGCAAAAAGCTTTTCCACTCTGTCTGGCAAGGAGAAACTGTGCCAGCACAGAAAACATCTCCCATCGTGTTCTAGAGGCTGCACGCAGGTCTGCCGAGTGTTTTGCAAGAAGAGAAAGAAAGTTGTCCAAAACAGCTTGCAATCGAATGTTCATGTGAATAGAAAAGGCAGGAGAGTGGTCAGGTACTGTTTTCTCTCAGTTGGCAAGCTGCGCACACAATCGCAGTGTTGTACAGCTTGTTTCATCACCTTTGCGAAGCTGCCGCTCTCTCCGGCTCCCGGAGACGAAGAAGCTGCTTCTTCGCGCAAAGACGATTCTGCCGCTCACAGTGCTCTGCGGTGTGCGCCTTCTGCCGAAAGAGGCCCAGGAGCGGTGCTTAGCTCTGCAGAGCACCGTACCTTCGTCTTTAGCCTCTCTTCTCGTCTACATCTTAGCAAAAAGCTTTTCCACTCTGTCTGGCAAGGAGAAACTGTGCCAGCACAAAAAACATCTCCCATCGTGTTCTAGAGGCTGCACGGAGGTCTGCCAAGTGTTTTGCAAGAAGAGAAAGAAAGTTGTCCAAAACAGCTTGCAATCGAATGTTCATGTGAATAGAAAAGGCAGGAGAGTGGTCAGGTACTGTTTTCTCTCAGTTGGCAAGCTGCGCACACAATCGCAATGTTGTACAGCTTTTTTCATCACCTTTGCGAAGCTGCCGCTCTCTCCGGCTCCCGGAGACGAAGAAGCTGCTTCTTCGCGCAAAGACGATTCTGCCGCTCACAGTGCTCTGCAGTGTGCGTCTTCTGCCGAAAGAGGCCCGGGAGCTGTGCTTACCTCTGCAGAGCACCGTACCTTCGTCTTTAGCCACTCTTCTCGTCTACATGTTAGCAAAAAGCTTTTCCACTCTGTCTGGCAAGGAGAAACTGTGCCAGCACAGAAAACATCTCCCATCGTGTTCTAGAGGCTGCACGGAGGTCTGCCGAGTTTTTTGCAAGAAGAGAAAGAAAGTTGTCCAAAACAGCTTGCAATCGAATGTTCATGTGAATAGAAAAGGCAGGAGAGTGGTCAGGTACTGTTTTCTCTCAGTTGGCAAGCTGCGCACACAATCGCAGTGTTGTACAGCTTGTTTCATCACCTTTGCGAATCTGCCGCTCTCTCCGGCTCCCGGAGACGAAGAAGCTGCTTCTTCGCGCAAAGACGATTCTGCCGCTCACAGTGCTCGGCGGTGTGCGGCTTCTGCCGAAAGAGGCCCGGAAGCGGTGCTTAGCTCTGCAGAGCACCGTACCTTCGTCTTTAGCCTCTCTTCTCGTCTACATCTTAGCAAAAAGCTTTTCCACTCTGTCTGGCAAGGAGAAACTGTGCCAGCACAAAAAACATCTCCCATCGTGTTCTGGAGGCTGCACGGACGTCTGCCGAGTGTTTTGCAAGAAAAGAAAGAAAGTTGTCCGAAACAGCTTGCAATCGAATGTTCAAGTGAATAGAAAAGGCAGGAGAGTGGTCAGGTACTGTTTTCTCTCAGTTGGCAAGCTGCGCACACAATCGCAGTGTTGTACAGCGTGTTTCATCACCTTTGCGAAGCTGCCGCTCTCTCTGGCTCCCGGAGACGAAGAAGCTGCTTCTTCGCGCAAAGACGATTCTGCCGCTCACAGTGCTCTGCGGTGTGCGCCTTCTGCCGAAAGAGGTCCGGGAGCGGTGCTTAGCTCTGCAGAGCACCGTACCTTCGTCTTTAGCCTCTCTTCTCGTCTACATCTTAGCAAAAAGCTTTTCCAATCTGTCTGGCAAGGAGAAACTGTGCCAGCACAGAAAACATCTCCCATCGTGTTCTAGAGGCTGCACGGAGGTCTGCCGAGTGTTTTGCAAGAAGAGAAAGAAAGTTGTCCAAAACAGCTTGCAATCGAATGTTCATGTGAATAGAAAAGGCAGGAGAGTGGTCAGGTACTGTTTTCTCTCAGTTGGCAAGCTGCGCACACAATCGCAGTGTTGTACAGCTTGTTTCATCACCTTTGCGAAGCTGCCGCTCTCTCCGGCTCCCGGAGACGAAGAAGCTGCTTCTTCGCGCAAAGACGATTCTGCCGCTCATAGTGCTCTGCCGTGTGCGCCTTCTGCCGAAAGAGGCCCGGGAGCTGTGCTTAGCTCTGCAGAGCACCGTACCTTCGTCTTTAGCCTCTCTTCTCGTCTACATCTTAGCAAAAAGCTTTTCCACTCTGTCTGGCAAGGAGAAACTGTGCCAGCACACAAAACATCTCCCATCGTGTTCTAGAGGCTGCACGGAGGTCTGCCGAGTGTTTTGCAAGAAGAGAAAGAAAGTTGTCCAAAACAGCTTGCAATCGAATGTTCATGTGAATAGAAAAGGCTGGAGAGTGGTCAGGTACTGTTTTCTCTCATTTGGCAAGCCGCGCACACAATCGCAGTGTTGTACAGCTAGTTTCATCACCTTTGCGAAGTTGCCGCTCTCTCCGGCTCCCGGAGACGAAGAAGCTGCTTCTTCGCGCAAAGACGATTCTGCCGCTCACAGTGCTCTGCGGTGTGCGCCTTCTGCCGAAAGAGGCCCGGGAGCGGTGCTTAGCTCTGCAGAGCACCGTACCTTCGTCTTTAGCCTCTCTTCTCGTCTACATGTTAGCAAAAAGCTTTTCCACTCTGTCTGGCAAGGAGAAACTGTGCCAGCACAGAAAACATCTCCCATCGTGTTCTAGAGGCTGCACGGAGGTCTGCCGAGTGTTTTGCAAGAAGAGAAAGAAAGTTGTCCAAAACAGCTTGCAATCGAATGTTCATGTGAATAGAAAAGACAGGAGAGTGGTCAGGTACTGTTTTCTCTCAGTTGGCAAGCTGCGCACACAATCGCAGTGTTGTACAGCTTGTTTCATCACCTTTGCGAAGCTGCCGCTCTCTCCGGCTCCCGGATACGAAGAAGCTGCTTCTTCGCGCAAAGACGATTCTGCCGCTCACAGTGCTCTGCGGTGTGCGCCTTCTGCCGAAAGAGGTCCGGGAGCGGTGCTTAGCTCTGCAGAGCACCGTACCTTCGTCTTTAGCCTCTCTTCTCGTCTACATCTTAGCAAAAAGCTTTTCCACTCTGTCTGGCAAGGAGAAACTGTGCCAGCACAAAAAACATCTCCCATCGTGTTCTAGAGGCTGCACGGAGGTCTGTCGAGTGTTTTGCAAGAAGAGAAAGAATGTTGTCCAAAACAGCTTCCAATCGAATGTTCATGTGAATAGAAAAGGCAGGAGAGTGGTCAGGTACTGTTTTCTCTCACGTGGCAAGCTGCGCACACAATCGCAGTGTTGTACAGCTTGTTTCATCACCTTTGCGAAGCTGCCGCTCTCTCCGGCTCCCGGAGACGAAGAAGCTGCTTCTTCGCGCAAAGACGATTCTGCCGCTCACAGTGCTCTGCGGTGTGCGCCTTCTGCCGAAAGAGGCCCAGGAGCTGTGCTTAGCTCTGCAGAGCACCGTACCTTCGTCTTTAGCCTCTCTTCTCGTCTACATGTTAGCAAAAAGCTTTTCCACTCTGTCTGGCAAGGAGAAACTGTGCCGGCACAGAAAACATCTCCCACCGTGTTCTAGAGGCTGCACGGAGGTCTGCCGAGTGTTTTGCAAGAAGAGAAAGAAAGTTGTCCAAAACAGCTTGCAATCGAATGTTCATGTGAATAGAAAAGGCAGGAGAGTGGTCAGGTACTGTTTTCTCTCAGTTGGCAAGCTGCGCACACAATCGCAGTGTTGTACAGCTTGTTTCATCACCTTTGCGAAGTTGCCGCTCTCTCCGACTCCCGGAGACGAAGAAGCTGCTTCTTCGCGCAAAGACGATTCTGCCGCTCACAGTGCTCTGTAGTGTGCGTCTTCTGCCGAAAGAGGCCCGGGAGCTGTGCTTAGCTCTGCAGAGCACCGTACCTTCGTCTTTAGCCTCTCTTCTCGTCTACATCTTAGCAAAAAGCTTTTCCACTCTGTCTGGCAAGGAGAAACTGTGCCAGCACAGAAAACATCTCCCATCGTGTTCTAGAGGCTGCACGGAGGTCTGCCGAGTGTTTTGCAAGAAGAGAAAGAAAGTTGTCCAAAACAGCTTGCAATCGAATGTTCATGTGAATAGAAAAGGCAGGAGAGTGGTCAGGTACTGTTTTCTCTCAGTTGGCAAGCTGCGCACACAATCGCAGTGTTGTACAGCTTGTTTCATCACCTTTGCGAAGCTGCCGCTCTCTCCGGCTCCCGGAGACGAAGAAGCTGCGTTTTCGCGCAAAGACGATTCTGCCGCTCACAGTGCTCTGCGGTGTGCGCCTTCTGCCGAAAGAGGTCCGGGAGCGGTGCTTAGCTCTGCAGAGCACCGTACCTTCGTCTTTAGCCTCTCTTCTCGTCTACATGTTAGCAAAATCTTTTCCACTCTGTCTGGCAAGGAGAAACTGTGCCAGCACAGAAAACATCTCCCATCGTGTTCTAGAGGCTGCACGGAGGTCTGCCGAGTGTTTTGCAAGAAGAGAAAGAAAGTTGTCCAAAACAGCTTGCAATCGAATGTTCATGTGAATAGAAAAGGCAGGAGAGTGGTCAGGTACTGTTTTCTCTCAGTTGGCAAGCTGCGCACACAATCGCAGTGTTGTACAGCTTGTTTCATCACCTTTGCGAACTTGCCGCTCTCTCCGGCTCCCGGAGACGAAGAAGGTGCGTTTTCGCTCAAAGACGATTCTGCCGCTCACAGTGCTCTGCGGTGTGCGCCTTCTGCCGAAAGAGGTCCGGGAGCGGTGCTAAGCTCTGCAGAGCACCGTACCTTCGTCTTTAGCCTCTCTTCTCGTCTACATCTTAGCAAATGGCTTTTCCACTCTGTCTGGCAAGGAGAAACTGTGCCAGCACTTAAAATATCTCCATTCGTGTTCTAGAGGCTGCACGGAAGTCTGCCGAGTGTTTTGCAAGAAGAGAAAGAAAGTTGTCCAAAACAGCTTGCAATCGAATGTTCATGTGATTAGAAAAGGCAGGAGAGTGGTCAGGTACTGTTTTCTCTCAGTTGGCAAGCTGCGCACACAATCGCAGTGTTGTACAGCTTGTTTCATCACCTTTGCGAAGCTGCCGCTCTCTCCAGCTCCCGGAGACGAAGAAGCTGCTTCTTCGCGCAAAGACGATTCTGCCGCTCACAGTGTTCTGCGGTGTGCGCCTTCTGCCGAAAGAGGTCCGGGAGCGGTGCTTAGTTCTGCAGAGCACCGTACCTTCGTCTTTAGCCTCTCTTCTCATCTACATCTTAGCAAAATCTTTTCCACACTGTCTGGCAAGGAGAAACTGTGCCAGCACAGAAAACATCTCCCATCGTATTCTAGAGGCTGCACGGAGGTCTGCCGAGTGTTTTGCAAGAAGAGAAAGAAAGTTGGCCAAAACAGCTTGCAATCGAATGTTCATGTGAATAGAAAAAGCAGGAGAGTGGTCAGGTACTGTTTTCTCTCAGTTGGCAAGCTGCGCACACAATCGCAGTGTTGTACAGCTTGTTTCATCACCTTTGCGAAGCTGCCGCTCTCTCCGGCTCCCGGAGACGAAGAAGCTGCTTCTTCGCGCAAAGACGATTCTGCCGCTCACAGTGCTCTGCGGTGTGCGCCTTCTGCCGAAAGAGGTCCGGGAGCGGTGCTTAGCTCTGCAGAGCACCGTACCTTCGTCTTTAGCCTCTCTTCTCGTCTACATGTTAGCAAAAAGCTTTTCCACTCTGTCTGGCAAGGAGAAACTGTGCCAGCACAAAAAACATCTCCCATCGTGTTCTAGAAGCTGCACGGAGGTCTGCCGAGTGTTTTGCAAGAAGAGAAAGAAAGTTGACCAAAACAGCTTCCAATCGAATGTTCATGTGAATAGAAAAGGCAGGAGAGTGGTCAGGTACTGTTTTCTCTCAGTTGGCAAGCTGCGCACACAATCGCAGTGTTGTACAGCTTGTTTCATCACCTTTGCGAAGTTGCCGCTCTCCGGCTCCCGGAGACGAAGAAGCTGCTTCTTCGCGCAAAGACGATTCTGCCGCTCACAGTGCTCTGCGGTGTGCGCCTTCTGCCGAAAGAGATTAGGGATCGGTTCTTAGTTCTGTAGAGCACCGTACCTTCGTCTTTAGCCTCTCTTCTCGTCTACATGTTAGCAAAAAGCTTTTCCACTCTGTCTGGCAAGGAGAAACTGTGCCAGCACAGAAAACATCTCCCATCGTGTTCTAGAGGCTGCACGGAGTTCTGCCGAGTGTTTTGCAAGAAGAGAAAGAAAGTTGTTCAAAACAGCTTGCAATCGAATGTTCATGTGAATAGAAAAGGCAGGAGAATTATCAGGTACTGTGTTATCTCAGTTGGCAAACTGCGCACACAATCGAAGTGTTGTACAGCTTGTTTCATCACCTTTGCGAAGCTGCCGCTCTCTCCGGCTCCCGGAGACGAAGAAGCTGCTTCTTCGCGCAAAGACGATTCTGCCGCTCACAGTGCTCTGCGGTTTGCGGCTTCTGCCGAAAGAGGTCCGGGAGCGGTGCTTAGCTCTGCAGAGCACCATACCTTCGTCTTTAGCCTCTCTTCTCGTCTACATCTTAGCAAAAACTTTTCCACTCTGTCTGGCAAGGAGAAACTGTGCCAGCACAAAAAACATCTCCCATCGTGTTCTAGAGGCTGCACGGAGGTCTGCCGAGTGTTTTGCAAGAAGAGAAAGAAAGTTGTCCAAAACAGCTTGCAATCGAATGTTCATGTGATTAGAAAATGCAGGGAAAGTTGTCAGGTTCTGTTTTCTCTCATTTGTCAAGCTGCGCACACAATCGCAGTCTTGTACAGCTTGTTTCATCACCTTTGCGAAGCTGCCGCTCTCTCCGGCTCCCGGATACGAAGAAGCTGCTTCTTCGCACAAAGACGATTCTGCCGCTCACAGTGCTCTGCGGTGTGCGCCTTCTGCCGAAAGAGGTCCGGGAGCGGTGCTTAGCTCTGCAGAGCACCGTACCTTCGCTTTAGCCTCTCTTCTCGTCTACATCTTAGCAAAAAGCTTTTCCACTCTGTCTGGCAAGGAGAAACTGTGCCAGCACAAAAAACATCTCCCATTGTGTTCTAGAAGCTGCACTGGGGTCTGCCGAGTGTTTTTGCAAGAAGAGAAAGAAAGTTGTCCAAAACAGCTTGCAATCGAATGTTCATGTGAATAGAAAAGGCAGGAGAGTGGTCAGGTACTGTTTTCTCTCAGTTGGCAAGCTGCGCACACAATCGCAGTGTTGTACAGCTAGTTTCATCACCTTTGCGAAGTTGCCGCTCTCTCCGGCTCCCGGAGACGAAGAAGCTGCTTCTTCGCGCAAAGACGATTCTGCCGCTCACAGTGCTCTGCGGTGTGCGGCTTCTGCCGAAAGAGGTCCGGGAGCGGTGCTTAGCTCTGCAGAGCACCGTACCTTCGTCTTTAGCCTCTCTTCTCGTCTACATGTTAGCAAAAAGCTTTTCCACTCTGTCTGGCAAGGAGAGAAACTCTGCCAGCACAGAAAACATCTCCCATCGTGTTCTAGAGGCTGCACGGAGGTCTGCCGAGTGTTTTGCAAGAAGAGAAAGAAAGTTGTCCAAAACAGCTTCTAATCGAATGTTCATGTGAATAGAAAAGGCAGGAGAGTGGTCAGGTACTGTTTTCTCTCAGTTGGCAAGCTGCGCACACAATCGCAGTGTTGTAAAGCTTGTTTCATCACCTTTGCGAAGCTGCCGCTCTCTCCGGCTCCCGGAGACGAAGAAGCAGCT
The DNA here is from genome assembly GCF_028551555.1 of Melozone crissalis. Lineage (NCBI taxonomy): Eukaryota > Metazoa > Chordata > Aves > Passeriformes > Passerellidae > Melozone > Melozone crissalis. The sequence continues at coordinate 112,053 of NW_026536206.1, forward strand.
GCTTCGCGCAAAGACCATTCTGCCGCTCACAGTGCTCTGCGGTGTGCGCCTTCTGCCGAAAGAGGTCCGGGAGCGGTGCTTAGCTCTGCAGAGCACCGTACCTTCGTCTTTAGCCTCTCTTCTCGTCTACATCTTAGCAAAAAGCTTTTCCACTCTGTCTGGCAAGGAGAAACTGTGCCAGCACAAAAAACATCTCCCATCGTGTTCTAGAGGCTGCACGGAGGTCTGTCGAGTGTTTTGCAAGAAGAGAAAGAAAGTTGTCCAAAACAGCTTCCAATCGAATGTTCATGTGAATAGAAAAGGCAGGAGAGTGGTCAGGTACTGTTTTCTCTCACTTGGCAAGCTGCGCACACAATCGCAGTGTTGTACAGCTTGTTTCATCACCTTTGCGAAGCTGCCGCTCTCTCCGGCTCCCGGAGACGAAGAAGCTGCTTCTTCGCGCAAAGACGATTCTGCCGCTCACAGTGCTCTGCGGTGTGCGCCTTCTGCCGAAAGAGGCCCGGGAGCTGTGCTTAGCTCTGCAGAGCACCGTACCTTCGTCTTTAGCCTCTCTTCTCGTCTACATGTTAGCAAAAAGCTTTTCCACTCTGTCTGGCAAGGAGAAACTCTGCCAGCACAGAAAACATCTCCCATCGTGCACTAGAGGCTGCACGGAGGTCTGCCGAGTGTTTTGCAAGAAGAGAAAGAAAGTTGTCCAAAACAGCTTCCAATCGAATGTTCATGTGAATAGAAAAGGCGGGAGAGTGGTCAGGTACTGTTTTCTCTCAGTTGGCAAGCTGCGCACACAATCGCAGTGTTGTACAGCTTGTTTCATCACCTTTGCGAAGCTGCCGCTCTCTCCGGCTCCCGGAGACGAAGAAGCTGCTTCTTCGCGCAAAGACGATTCTGCCGCTCACAGTGCTCTGCGGTGTGCGGCTTCTGCCGAAAGAGGCCCGGGAGCGGTGCTTAGCTCTGCAGAGCACCGTACCTTCGTCTTTAGCCTCTCTTCTCGTCTACATCTTAGCAAAAAGCTTTTCCACTCTGTCTGGCAAGGAGAAACTGTGCCAGCACAGAAAACATCTCCCATCGTGTTCTAGAGGCTGCACGGAGGTCTGCCGAGTGTTTGCAAGAAGAGAAAGAAAGTTGTCCAAAACAGCTTCCAATCGAATGTTCATGTGAATAGAAAAGGCAGGAGAGTTGTCAGGTACTGTTTTCTCTCAGTTGGCAAGCTGCGCACACAATCGCAGTGTTGTACAGCTTGTTTCATCACCTTTGCGAAGCTGCCGCTCTCTCCGGCTCCCGGAGACGAAGAAGCTGCTTCTTCGCGCAAAGACGATTCTGCCGCTCACAGTGCTCTGCGGTGTGCGCCTTCTGCCGAAAGAGGTCCGGGAGCGGTGCTTAGCTCTTGCAGAGCACCGTACCTTCGTCTTTAGCCTCTCTTCTCGTCTACATGTTAGCAAAAAAGCTTTTCCACTCTGTCTGGCAAGGAGAAACTGTGCCAGCCCCAGAAAACATCTCCCATCGTGTTCTAGAGGCTGCACGGAGGTCTGCCGAGTGTTTTGCAAGAAGAGAAAGAAAGTTGACCAAAACAGCTTGCAATCGAATGTTCATGTGAATAGAAAAGGCAGGAGAGTGGTCAGGTACTGTTTTCTCTCAGTTGGCAAGCTGCGCACACAATCGCAGTGTTGTACAGCTTGTTTCATCACCTTTGTGAAGCTGCCGCTCTCTCCGGCTCCCGGAGACGAATAAGTTGCTTCTTCGCGCAAAGACGATTCTGCCGCTCACAGTGCTCTGCGGTGTGCGCCTTCTGCGGAAAGACGCCCGGGAGCGGTGCTTAGCTCTGCAGAGCACCGTACCTTCGTCTTTAGCCTCTCTTCTCGTCTACATCTTAGCAAAAAAGCTTTTCCACTCTGTCTGGCAAGGAGAAACTGTGCCAGCACAAAAAACATCTCCCATCGTGTTCTAGAGGCTGCACGGAGGTCTGCCGAGTGTTTTGCAAGAAGAGAAAGAAAGTTGTCCAAAACAGCTTGCAATCGAATGTTCATGTGAATAGAAAGGCAGGAGACTGGTCAGGTACTGTTTTCTCTCAGTTGGCAAGCTGCGCACACAATCGCAGTGTTGTACAGCTTGTTTCATCACCTTTGCGAACTTGCCGCAATCTCCGGCTCCCGGAGACGAAGAAGCTGCGTTTTCGCGCAAAGACGATTCTGCCGCTCACAGTGCTCTGCGGTGTGCGCCTTCTGCCGAAAGAGGTCCGGGAGCGGTGCTTAGCTCTGCAGAGCACCGTACCTTTGTCTTTAGCCTCTCTTCTCCTCTACATCTTAGCAAAAAGCTTTTCCACTCTGTCTGGCAAGGAGAAACTGTGCCAGCACAAAAAACATCTCCCATCGTGTTCTAGAGGCTGCACGGTGGTCTGCCGAGTGTTTTGCAAGAAGAGAAAGAAAGTTGTCCAAAACAGCTTGCAATCGAATGTTCATGTGAATAGAAAAGGCAGGAGAGTGGTCAGGTACTGTTTTCTCTCCGTTGGCAAGCTGCGCACACAATCGCAGTCTTGTACAGCTTGTTTCATCACCTTTGCGAAGCTGCCGCTCTCTCCGGCTCCCGGAGACGAAGAAGCTGCTTCTTCGCGCAAAGACGATTCTGCCGCTCACAGTGCTCTGCAGTGTGCGTCTTCTGCCGAAAGAGGCCCGGGAGCTGTGCTTAGCTCTGCAGAGCACCGTACCTTCGTCTTTAGCCTCTCTTCTCGTCTACGTCTTAGCAAAAAGCTTTTCCACTCTGTCTGGCAAGGAGAAACTGTGCCAGCACAGAAAACATCTCCCATCGTGTTCTAGAGGCTGCACGGAGGTCTGCCGAGTGTTTTGCAAGAAGAGAAAGAAAGTTGTCCAAAACAGCTTGCAATCGAATGTTCATGTGAATAGAAAAGGCAGGAGAGTGGTCAGGTACTGTTTTCTCTCAGTTGGCAAGCTGCGCACACAATCGCAGTGTTGTACAGCTTGTTTCATCACCTCTGCGAAGCTGCCGCTCTCTCCGGCTCCCGGAGACGAAGAAGCTGCTTCTTCGCGCAAAGACGATTCTGCCGCTCACAGTGCTCTGCGGTGTGCGCCTTCTGCCGAAAGAGGCCCGGGAGCTGTGCTTAGCTCTGCAGAGCACCGTACCTTCGTCTTTAGCCTCTCTTCTCGTCTACATCTTAGCCAAAAGCTTTTCCACTCTGTCTGGCAAGGAGAAACTGTGCCAGCACAAAAAACATCTCCATTCGTGTTCTAGAGGCTGCACGGAGGTCTGCCGAGTGTTTTGCAAGAAGAGAAAGAAAGTTGTCCAAAACAGCTTGCAATCGAATGTTCATGTGATTAGAAAAGGCAGGAGAGTGGTCAGGTACTGTTTTCTCTCAGTTGGCAAGCTGCGCACACAATCGCAGTGTTGTACAGCTTGTTTCATCACCTTTGCGAAGTTGCCGCTCTCTCCGGCTCCCGGAGACGAAGAAGCTGCTTCTTCGCGCAAAGACGATTCTGCCGCTCACAGTGCTCTGCGGTGTGCGCCTTCTGCCGAAAGAGGCCCGGGAGCTGTGCTTAGCTCTGCAGAGCACCGTACCTTCGTCTTTAGCCTCTCTTCTCGTCTACATGTTAGCAAAAAGCTTTTCCACTCTGTCTGGCAAGGAGAAACTGTGCCAGCACAGAAAACATCTCCCATCGTGCACTAGAGGCTGCACGGAGGTCTGCCGAGTGTTTTGCAAGAAGAGAAAGAAAGTTGTCCAAAACAGCTTCCAATCGAATGTTCATGTGAATAGAAAAGGCGGGAGAGTGGTCAGGTACTGTTTTCTCTCAGTTGGCAAGCTGCGCACACAATCGCAGTGTTGTACAGCTTGTTTCATCACCTTTGCGAAGCTGCCGCTCTCTCCGGCTCCCGGAGACGAAGAAGCTGCTTCTTCGCGCAAAGACGATTCTGCCGCTCACAGTGCTCTGCGGTGTGCGGCTTCTGCCGAAAGAGGCCCGGGAGCGGTGCTTAGCTCTGCAGAGCACCGTACCTTCGTCTTTAGCCTCTCTTCTCGTCTACATCTTAGCAAAAAGCTTTTCCACTCTGTCTGGCAAGGAGAAACTGTGCCAGCACAGAAAACATCTCCCATCGTGTTCTAGAGGCTGCACGGAGGTCTGCCGAGTGTTTTGCAAGAAGAGAAAGAAAGTTGTCCAAAACAGCTTCCAATCGAATGTTCATGTGAATAGAAAAGGCAGGAGAGTTGTCAGGTACTGTTTTCTCTCAGTTGGCAAGCTGCGCACACAATCGCAGTGTTGTACAGCTTGTTTCATCACCTTTGCGAAGCTGCCGCTCTCTCCGGCTCCCGGAGACGAAGAAGCTGCTTCTTCGCGCAAAGACGATTCTGCCGCTCACAGTGCTCTGCGGTGTGCGCCTTCTGCCGAAAGAGGTCCGGGAGCGGTGCTTAGCTCTGCAGAGCACCGTACCTTCGTCTTTAGCCTCTCTTCTCGTCTACATGTTAGCAAAAAGCTTTTCCACTCTGTCTGGCAAGGAGAAACTGTGCCAGCCCAGAAAACATCTCCCATCGTGTTCTAGAGGCTGCACGGAGGTCTGCCGAGTGTTTTGCAAGAAGAGAAAGAAAGTTGACCAAAACAGCTTGCAATCGAATGTTCATGTGAATAGAAAAGGCAGGAGAGTGGTCAGGTACTGTTTTCTCTCAGTTGGCAAGCTGCGCACACAATCGCAGTGTTGTACAGCTTGTTTCATCACCTTTGTGAAGCTGCCGCTCTCTCCGGCTCCCGGAGACGAATAAGTTGCTTCTTCGCGCAAAGACGATTCTGCCGCTCACAGTGCTCTGCGGTGTGCGCCTTCTGCGGAAAGACGCCCGGGAGCGGTGCTTAGCTCTGCAGAGCACCGTACCTTCGTCTTTAGCCTCTCTTCTCGTCTACATCTTAGCAAAAAGCTTTTCCACTCTGTCTGGCAAGGAGAAACTGTGCCAGCACAAAAAACATCTCCCATCGTGTTCTAGAGGCTGCACGGAGGTCTGCCGAGTGTTTTGCAAGAAGAGAAAGAAAGTTGTCCAAAACAGCTTGCAATCGAATGTTCATGTGAATAGAAAAGGCAGGAGACTGGTCAGGTACTGTTTTCTCTCAGTTGGCAAGCTGCGCACACAATCGCAGTGTTGTACAGCTTGTTTCATCACCTTTGCGAACTTGCCGCAATCTCCGGCTCCCGGAGACGAAGAAGCTGCGTTTTCGCGCAAAGACGATTCTGCCGCTCACAGTGCTCTGCGGTGTGCGCCTTCTGCCGAAAGAGGTCCGGGAGCGGTGCTTAGCTCTGCAGAGCACCGTACCTTTGTCTTTAGCCTCTCTTCTCCTCTACATCTTAGCAAAAAGCTTTTCCACTCTGTCTGGCAAGGAGAAACTGTGCCAGCACAAAAAACATCTCCCATCGTGTTCTAGAGGCTGCACGGTGGTCTGCCGAGTGTTTTGCAAGAAGAGAAAGAAAGTTGTCCAAAACAGCTTGCAATCGAATGTTCATGTGAATAGAAAAGGCAGGAGAGTGGTCAGGTACTGTTTTCTCTCCGTTGGCAAGCTGCGCACACAATCGCAGTCTTGTACAGCTTGTTTCATCACCTTTGCGAAGCTGCCGCTCTCTCCGGCTCCCGGAGACGAAGAAGCCGCTTCTTCGCGCAAAGACGATTCTGCCGCTCACAGTGCTCTGCAGTGTGCGTCTTCTGCCGAAAGAGGCCCGGGAGCTGTGCTTAGCTCTGCAGAGCACCGTACCTTCGTCTTTAGCCTCTCTTCTCGTCTACGTCTTAGCAAAAAGCTTTTCCACTCTGTCTGGCAAGGAGAAACTGTGCCAGCACAGAAAACATCTCCCATCGTGTTCTAGAGGCTGCACGGAGGTCTGCCGAGTGTTTTGCAAGAAGAGAAAGAAAGTTGTCCAAAACAGCTTGCAATCGAATGTTCATGTGAATAGAAAAGGCAGGAGAGTGGTCAGGTACTGTTTTCTCTCAGTTGGCAAGCTGCGCACACAATCGCAGTGTTGTACAGCTTGTTTCATCACCTCTGCGAAGCTGCCGCTCTCTCCGGCTCCCGGAGACGAAGAAGCTGCTTCTTCGCGCAAAGACGATTCTGCCGCTCACAGTGCTCTGCGGTGTGCGCCTTCTGCCGAAAGAGGCCCGGGAGCTGTGCTTAGCTCTGCAGAGCACCGTACCTTCGTCTTTAGCCTCTCTTCTCGTCTACATCTTAGCCAAAAGCTTTTCCACTCTGTCTGGCAAGGAGAAACTGTGCCAGCACAAAAAACATCTCCATTCGTGTTCTAGAGGCTGCACGGAGGTCTGCCGAGTGTTTTGCAAGAAGAGAAAGAAAGTTGTCCAAAACAGCTTGCAATCGAATGTTCATGTGATTAGAAAAGGCAGGAGAGTGGTCAGGTACTGTTTTCTCTCAGTTGGCAAGCTGCGCACACAATCGCAGTGTTGTACAGCTTGTTTCATCACCTTTGCGAAGCTGCCGCTCTCTCCGGCTCCCGGAGACGAAGAAGCTGCTTCTTCGCGCAAAGACGATTCTGCCGCTCACAGTGTTCTGCGGTGTGCGCCTTCTGCCGAAAGAGGTCCGGGAGCGGTGCTTAGTTCTGCAGAGCACCGTACCTTCGTCTTTAGCCTCTCTTCTCGTCTACATCTTAGCAAATGGCTTTTCCACTCTGTCTGGCAAGGAGAAACTGTGCCAGCACAAAAAATATCTCCATTCGTGTTCTAGAGGCTGCACGGAGGTCTGCCGAGTGTTTTGCAAGAAGAGAAAGAAAGTTGTCCAAAACAGCTTCCAATCGAATGTTCATGTGATTAGAAAAGGCAGGAGAGTGGTCAGGTACTGTTTTCTCTCAGTTGGCAAGCTGCGCACACAATCGCAGTGTTGTACAGCTTGTTTCATCACCTTTGCGAAGCTGCCGCTCTCTCCGTCTCCCGGACACGAAGAAGCTGCTTCTTCGCGCAAAGACGATTCTGCCGCTCACAGTGTTCTGCGGTGTGCGCCTTCTGCCGAAAGAGGTCCGGGAGCGGTGCTTAGTTCTGCAGAGCACCGTACCTTCGTCTTTAGCCTCTCTTCTCATCTACATCTTAGCAAAAAGCTCTTCCACTCTGTCTGGCAAGGAGAAACTGTGCCAGCACAGAAAACATCTCCCATCGTATTCTAGAGGCTGCACGGAGGTCTGCCGAGTGTTTTGCAAGAAGAGAAAGAAAGTTGTCCAAAACAGCTTGCAATCGAATGTTCATGTGAATAGAAAAGGCAGGAGAATGATCAGGTACTGTTTTATCTCAGTTGGCAAACTGCGCACACAATCGCAGTGTTGTACAGCTTGTTTCATCACCTTTGCGAAGCTGCCGCTCTCTCCGGCTCCCGGAGACGAAGAAGCTGCTTCTTCGCGCAAAGACGATTCTGCCGCTCACAGTGCTCTGCGGTGTGCGGCTTCTGCCGAAAGAGGCCCGGGAGCGGTGCTTAGCTCTGCAGAGCACCATACCTTCGTCTTTAGCCTCTCTTCTCGTCTACATCTTAGCAAAAAGCTTTTCTACTCTGTCTGGCAAGGAGAAACTGTGCCAGCACAAAAAACATCTCCCATCGTATTCTAGAAGCTGCACGGAGGTCTGCCGAATGTTTTGCAAGAAGAGAGAGAAAGTTGACCAAAACAGCTTCCAATCGAATGTTCATATGAATAGAAAAGGCAGGAGAGTGGTCAGGTACTGTTTTCTCTCAGTTGGCAAGCTGCGCACACAATCGCAGTGTTGTACAGCTTGTTTAATCACCTTTGCGAAGTTGCCGCTCTCCGGCTCCCGGAGACGAAGAAGCTGCTTCTTCGCGCAAAGACGATTCTGCCGCTCACAGTGCTCTGCGGTGTGCGGCTTCTGCCGAAAGAGGTCCGGGAGCGGTGCTTAGCTCTGCAGAGCACCGTACCTTCGTCTTTAGCCTCTCTTCTCCTCTACATCTTAGCAAATAGCTTTTCCACTCTGTCTGGCAAGGAGAAACTGTGCCAGCACAAAAAACATCTCCCATCGTGTTCTAGAGGCTGCACGGAGGTCTGCCGAGTGTTTTGCAAGAAGAGAAAGAAAGTTGTCCAAAACAGCTTGCAATCGAATGTTAATGTGATTAGAAAATGCAGGAAAATTGTCAGGTTCTGTTTTCTCTCAGTTGGCAAGCTGCGCACACAATCGCAGTCTTGTACAGCTTGTTTCATCACCTTTGCGAAGCTGCCGCTCTCTCCGGCTCCCGGAGACGAAGAAGCTGCTTCTTCGCGCAAAGACGATTCTGCCGCTCACAGTGCTCTGCGGTGTGCGCCTTCTGCCGAAAGAGATTCGGGAGCGGTTCTTAGTTCTGCAGAGCACCATACCTTCGTCTTTTGCCTCTCTTCTCGTCTACATCTTAGCAAAAAGCTTTTCCACTCTGTCTGGCAAGGAGAAACTGTGCCAGCACAAAAAACATCTCCCATCGTGTTCTAGAGGCTGCACGGAGGTCTGCCCAGTGTTTTGCAAGAAGAGAAAGAAAGTTGTCCAAAACAGCTTGCAATCGCGTGTTCATGTGAATAGAAAAGGCAGGAGAGTGGTCAGGTACTGTTTTCTCTCATTTGGCAAGCTGCGCACACAATCCCAGTGTTGTACAGCTTGTTTCATCACCTTTGCGAAGCTGCCGCTCTCTCGGCTCCCGGAGACGAAGAAGCTGCTTCTTCGCGCAAAGACGATTCTGCCGCTCACAGTGCTCTGCAGTGTGCGCCTTCTGCCGAAAGAGGCCCGGGAGATGTGCTTAGCTCTGCAGAGCACCGTACCTTCGTCTTTAGCCTCTCTTCTCGTCTACATCTTAGCAAAAAGCTTTTCCACTCTGTCTGGCAAGGGGAAACTGTGCCAGCACAGAAAACATCTCCCATCGTGTTCTAGAGGCTGCACGGAGGTCTGCCGAGTGTTTTTGCAAGAAGAGAAAGAAAGTTGTCCAAAACAGCTTGCAATCGAATGTTCATGTGAATAGAAAAGGCAGGAGAGTGGTCAGGTACTGTTTTCTCTCAGTTAGCAAGCTGCGCACACAATCGCAGTGTTGTACAGCTTGTTTCATCACCTTTGCGAAGTTGCCGCTCTCTCGGCTCCGGGAGACGAAGAAGCTGCTTCTTCGCGCAAAGAGGATTCTGCCGCTCACAGTGCTCTGCGGTGTGCGCCTTCTGCCGAAAGAGGCCCGGGAGCGGTGCTTAGCTCTGCAGAGCACCGTACCTTCGTCTTTAGCCTCTCTTCTCGTCTACATCTTAGCAAAAAGCTTTTCCACTCTGTCTGGCAAGGAGAAACTGTGCCAGCACAGAAAACATCTCCCATCGTGTTCTAGAGGCTGCACGGAGGTCTGCCGAGTGTTTTGCAAGAAGAGAAAGAAAGTTGTCCAAAACAGCTTGCAATCGAATGTTCATGTGAATAGAAAAGGCAGGAGACTGGTCAGGTACTGTTTTCTCTCAGTTGGCAAGCTGCGCACACAATCGCAGTGTTGTACAGCTTGTTTCATCACCTTTGCGAACTTGCCGCTCTCTCCGGCTCCCGGAGACGAAGAAGCTGCTTCTTCGCGCAAAGACGATTCTGCCGCTCACAGTGCTCTGCGGTGTGCGCCTTCTGCCGAAAGAGGTCCGGGAGCGGTGCTTAGCTCTGCAGAGCACCGTACCTTCGTCTTTAGCCTCTCTTCTCGTCTACATGTTAGCAAAAAACTTTTCCACTCTGTCTGGCAAGGAGAAACTGTGCCAGCACAGAAAACATCTCCCATCGTGTTCTAGAGGCTGTACGGACGTCTGCCGAGTGTTTTGCAAGAAGAGAAAGAAAGTTGTCCAAAACAGCTCGCAATCGAATGTTCATGTGAATAGAAAAGGCAGGAGAGTGGTCAGGTACTGTTTTCTCTCAGTTGGCAAGCTGCGCACACAATCGCAGTGTTGTACAGCTTGTTTCATCACCTTTGCGAAGCTGCCGCTCTCTCCGGCTCCCGGAGACGAAGAAGCTGCTTCTTCGGGCAAAGACGATTCTGCCGCTCACAGTGCTCTGCAGCGTGCGCCTTCTGCCGAAAGAGGTCCGGGAGCGGTGCTCTAGCTCTGCAGAGCACCGTACCTTCGTCTTTAGCCTCTCTTCTCGTCTACATGTTAGCAAAAAGCTTTTCCACTCTGTCTGGCAAGGAGAAACTGTGCCAGCACATAAAACATCTCCCATCGTGTTCTAGAGGCTGCACGGAGGTCTGCCGAGTGTTTTGCAAGAAGAGAAAGGAAGTTGTTGAAAACAGCTTGCAATCGAATGTTCATGTGAATAGAAAAGGCAGGAGAGTGGTCAGGTACTGTTTTCTCTCAGTTGGCAAGCTGCGCACACAATCGCAGTGTTGTACAGCTTGTTTCATCACCTTTGCGAAGTTGCCGCTCTCTACGGCTCCCGGAGCCGAAGAAGCTGCTTCTTCGCGCAAAGACGATTCTGCCGCTCACAGTGCTCTGCAGTGTGTGTCTTCTGCCGAAAGAGGTCCGGGAGCGGTGCTTAGATCTGCAGAGCACCATACCTTCGTCTTTAGCCTCTCTTCTCGTCTACATCTTAGCAAAAAGCTTTTCCACTCTGTCTGGCAAGGAGAAACTGTGCCAGCACAAAAAACATCTCCCATCGTGTTCTAGAGGCTGCACGGAGGTCTGCCGAGTGATTTGCAAGAAGAGAAAGAAAGTTGTCCAAAACAGCTTGCAATCGAATGTTCATGTGAATAGAAAAGGCAGGAGAGTGGTCAGGTACTGTTTTCTCTCAGTTGGCAAACTGCGCACACAATCGCAGTGTTGTACAGCTTGTTTCATCACGTTTGCGAAGCTGCCGCTCTCTCCGGCTCCCGGAGACGAAGAAGCTGCTTCTTCGCGCAAAGACGATTCTGCCGCTCACAGTGCTCTGCGGTGTGCGCCTTCTGCCGAAAGAGGTCCGGGAGCGGTGCTTAGCTCTGCAGAGCACCGTACCTTCGTCTTTAGCCTCTCTTCTCGTCTACATCTTAGCAAAAAGCTTTTCCACTCTGTCTGGCAAGGAGAAACTGTGCCAGCACAGAAAACATCTCCCATTGTGTTCTAGAAGCTGCACGGAGGTCTGCCGAGTGTTTTGCAAGAAGAGAAAGAAAGTTGTCCAAAACAGCTTGCAATCGAATGTTCATGTGAATAGAAAAGGCAGGAGAGTGGTCAGGTACTGTTTTCTCTCAGTTGGCAAGCTGCGCACACAATCGCAGTGTTGTACAGTTTCTTTCATCACCTTTGCGAACTTGCCTCTCTCTAAGGCTCCCGGAGACGAAGAAGCTGCTTCTTCGCGCAAAGACGATTCTGCCGCTCACAGTGCTCTGCGGTGTGCGCCTTCTGCCGAAAGAGGTCCGGGAGCGGTGCTTAGCTCTGCAGAGCACCGTACCTTCGTCTTTAGCTTCTCTTCTCGTCTACATCTTAGCAAAAAGCTTTTCCACTCTGTCTGGCAAGGAGAAACTTTGCCAGCACAGAAAACATCTCCCATCGTGTTCTAGAGGCTGCACGGAGGTCTGCCGAGTGTTTTGCAAGAAGAGAAAGAAAGTTGTCCAAAACAGCTTGCAATCGAATGTTCATGTGAATAGAAAAGCAGGAGAGAGGTCAGGTACTGTTTTCTCTCAGTTGGCAAGCTGGCCACACAATCGCATTGTTGTACAGCTTGTTTCATCACCTTTGCCAAGTTGCCGCTCTCTCCGGCTCCCGGAGACGAAGAAGCTGCTTCTTCGCGCAAAGACGATTCTGCCGCTCACAGTGCTCTGCAGTATGTGTCTTCTGGTGAAAGAAGTCCGGGAGCGGTGCTTAGCTCTGCAGAGCACCGTACCTTCGTCTTTAGCCTCTCTTCTCGTCTACATCTTAGCAAAAAGCTTTTCCACTCTGTCTGGCAAGGAGAAACTTTGCCAGCACAGAAAACATCTCCCATCGTGTTCTAGAGGCTGCACGGAGGTCTGCCGAGTGTTTTGCAAGAAGAGAAAGAAAGTTGTCCAAAACAGCTTGCAATCGAATGTTCATGTGAATAGAAAAGGCAGGAGAGTGGTCAGGTACTGTTTTCTCTCAGTTGGCAAGCTGCGCACACAATCGCAGTGTTGTACAGCTTGTATCATCACCTTTGCGAAGCTGCCGCTCTCTCCGGCTCCCGGAGACGAAGAAGCTGCTTCTTCGCGCAAAGACGATTCTGCCGCTCACAGTGCTCTGCGGTGTGCGGCTTCTGCCGAAAGAGGTCCGGGAGCGGTGCTTAGCTCTGCAGAGCACCGTACCTTCGTCTTTAGCCTCTCTTCTCGTCTACATCTTAGCAAAAAGCTTTTCCACTCTGTCTGGCAAGGAGAAACTGTGCCAGCACAGAAAACATCTCCCATCGTGTTCTAGAGGCTGCACGGAGGTCTGCCGAGTGTTTTGCAAGAAGAGAAAGAAAGTTGTCCAAAACAGCTTGCAATCGAATGTTCATGTGAATAGAAAAGGCAGGAGAGTGGTCAGGTACTGTTTTCTCTCAGTTGGCAAGCTGCGCACACAATCGCAGTGTTGTACAGCTTGTTTCATCACCTTTGCGAAGCTGCCGCTCTCTCCGGCTCCCGGAGACGAAGAAGCTGCTTCTTCGCGCAAAGACGATTCTGCCGCTCACAGTGCTCTGCGGTGTGCGCCTTCTGCCGAAAGAGGTCCGGGAGCTGTGCTTAGCTCTGCAGAGCACCGTACCTTCGTCTTTAGCCTCTCTTCTCGTCTACATCTTAGCAAAAAGCTTTTCTACTCTGTCTGGCAAGGAGAAACTGTGCCAGCACAAAAAACATCTCCCATTGTGTTCTAGAAGCTACACTGAGGTCTGCCGAGTGTTTTGCAAGAAGAGAAAGAAAGTTGTCCAAAACAGCTTCCAATCGAATGTTCATGTGAATAGAAAAGGCAGGAGAGTGGTCAGGTACTGTTTTCTCTCAGTTGGCAAGCTGCGCACACAATCGCAGTGTTGTACAGCTTGTTTCATCACCTTTGCGAACTTGCCGCTCTCTCCGGCTCCCGGAGACGAAGAAGCTGCTTCTTCGCGCAAAGACGATTCTGCCGCTCACAGTGCTCTGCCGTGTGCGCCTTCTGCCGAAAGAGGTCCGGGAGCGGTGCTTAGCTCTGCAGAGCACCGTACCTTCGTCTTTAGCCTCTCTTCTCGTCTACATCTTAGCAAAAAGCTTTTCCACTCTGTCTGGCAAGGAGAAACTTTGCCAGCACAGAAAACATCTCCCATCGTGTTCTAGAGGCTGCACGGAGGTCTGCCGAGTGTTTTGCAAGAAGAGAAAGAAAGTTGTCCAAAACAGCTTGCAATCGAATGTTCATGTGAATAGAAAAGGCAGGAGAGTGGTCAGGTACTGTTTTCTCTCAGTTGGCAAGCTGCGCACACAATCGCAGTGTTGTACAGCTTGTTTCATCACCTTTGCCAAGTTGCCGCTCTCTCCGGCTCCCGGAGACGAAGAAGCTGCTTCTTCGCGCAAAGACGATTCTGCCGCTCACAGTGCTCTGCGGTGTGCGCCTTCTGCCGAAAGAGGCCCGGGAGCGGTGCTTAGCTCTGCAGAGCACCGTACCTTCGTCTTTAGCCTCTCTTCTCGTCTACATCTTAGGAAAAAGCTTTTCCACTCTGTCTGGCAAGGAGAAACTGTGCCAGCGCAGAAAACATCTCCCATCGTGTACTAGAGGCTGCACGGAGGTCTGCCGAGTGTTTTGCAAGAAGAGAAAGAAAGTTGTCCAAAACAGCTTCCAATCGAATGTTCATGTGAATAGAAAAGGCGGGAGAGTGGTCAGGTACTGTTTTCTCTCAGTTGGCAAGCTGCGCACACAATCGCAGTGTTGTACAGCTTGTTTCATCACCTTTGCGAAGTTGCCGCTCTCTCCGGCTCCCGGAGACGAAGAAGCTGCTTCTTCGCGCAAAGACGATTCTGCCGCTCACAGTGCTCTGCGGTGTGCGCCTTCTGCCGAAAGACGCCCGGGAGCGGTGCTTAGCTCTGCAGAGCACCGTACCTTCGTCTTTAGCCTCTCTTCTCGTCTACATCTTAGCAAAAAGCTTTTCCACTCTGTCTGGCAAGGAGAAACTGTGCCAGCACAGAAAACATCTCCCATCGTGTTCTAGAGGCTGCACGGAGGTCTGCCGAGTGTTTTGCAAGAAGAGAAAGAAAGTTGTCCAAAACAGCTTGCAATCGAATGTTCATGTGAATAGAAAAGGCAGGAGAGTGGTCAGGTACTGTTTTCTCTCAGTTGGCAAGCTGCGCACACAATCGCAGTGTTGTACAGCTTGTTTCATCACCTTTGCGAAGTTGCCGCTCTCTCCGGCTCCCGGAGACGAAGAAGCTGCTTCTTCGCGCAAAGACGATTCTGCCGCTCACAGTGCTCTGCGGTGTGCGTCTTCTGCCGAAAGAGCCCCGGGAGCTGTGCTTAGCTCTGCAGAGCCCCGTACCTTCGTCTTTAGCCTCTCTTCTCGTCTACATCTTAGCAAAAAGCTTTTCCACTCTGTCTGGCAAGGGGAAAGTGTGCCAGCACAGAAAACATCTCCCATCGTGTTCTAGAGGCTGCACGGAGGTCTGCCGAGTGTTTTGCAAGAAGAGAAAGAAAGTTGTCCAAAACAGCTTCTAATCGAATGTTCATGTGAATAGAAAAGGCAGGAGAGTGGTCAGGTACTGTTTTCTCTCAGTTGGCAAGCTGCGCACACAATCGCAGTGTTGTACAGCTTGTTTCATCACCTTTGCGAAGCTGCCGCTCTCTCCGGCTCCCGGAGACGAAGAAGCTGCTTCTTCGCGCAAAGACGATTCTGCCGCTCACAGTGCTCTGCGGTGTGCGGCTTCTGCCGAAAGAGGTCCGGGAGCGGTGCTTAGCTCTGCAGAGCACCGTGCCTTCGTCTTTAGCCTCTCTTCTCGTCTACATGTTAGCAAAAACTTTTCCAGTCTGTCTGGCAAGGAGAAACTGTGCCAGCACAGAAAATATCTCCCATCGTGTTCTAGAGGCTGCACGGAAGTCTGCCGAGTGTTTTGCAAGAAGAGAAAGAAAGTTGTCCAAAACAGCTTGCAATCGAATGTTCATGTGAATAGAAAAGGCAGGAGAGTGGTCAGGTACTGTTTTCTCTCAGTTGGCAAGCTGCGCACACAATCGCTGTGTTGTACAGCTTGTTTCATCACCTTTGCGAAGCTGCCGCTCTCTCCGGCTCCCGGAGACGAAGAAGCTGCTTCTTCGCGCAAAGACGATTCTGCCGCTCACAGTGCTCTGCAGTGTGCGTCTTCTGCCGAAAGAGGCCCGGGAGCTGTGCTTAGCTCTGCAGAGCACCGTACCTTCATCTTTAGCCTCTCTTCTCGTCTACATCTTAGCAAAAAGCTTTTCCACTCTGTCTGGCAAGGAGAAACTGTGCCAGCACAGAAAACATATCCCATCGTGTTCTAGAGGCTGCACGGAGGTCTGCCGAGTGTTTTGCAAGAAGAGAAAGAAAGTTGTCCAAAACAGCTTGCAATCGAATGTTCATGTGAATAGAAAAGGCAGGAGAGTGGTCAGGTACTGTTTTCTCTCAGTTGGCAAGCTGCGCACACAATCGCAGTGTTGTACAGCTTGTTTCATCACCTTTGCGAAGCTGCCGCTCTCTCCGGCTCCCGGAGACGAAGAAGCTGCTTCTTCG
This sequence comes from Melozone crissalis, assembly GCF_028551555.1. Classification (NCBI taxonomy): domain Eukaryota; kingdom Metazoa; phylum Chordata; class Aves; order Passeriformes; family Passerellidae; genus Melozone; species Melozone crissalis. The sequence continues at coordinate 127,645 of NW_026536206.1, forward strand.
CGCAAAGACGATTCTGCCGCTCACAGTGTTCTGCGGTGTGCGCCTTCTGCCGAAAGAGGTCCGGGAGCGGTGCTTAGTTCTGCAGAGCACCGTACCTTCGTCTTTAGCCTCTCTTCTCATCTACATCTTAGCAAAAAGCTTTTCCACTCTGTCTGGCAAGGAGAAACTGTGCCAGCACAGAAAACATCTCCCATCGTATTCTAGAGGCTGCACGGAGGTCTGCCGAGTGTTTTGCAAGAAGAGAAAGAAAGTTGTCCAAAACAGCTTCCAATTGAATGTTCATGTGAATAGAAATAGCAGGAGAGTTGTCAGGTACTGTTTTCTCTCAGTTGGCAAGCTGCGCACACAATCGCAGTGTTGTACAGCTTGTTTCATCACCTTTGCAAAGCTGCCGCTCTCTCCGGCTCCCGGAGACGAAGAAGCTGCGTTTTCGCGCAAAGACGATTCTGCCGCTCACAGTGCTCTGCAGTGTGTGTCTTCTGCCGAAAGAGGTCCGGGAGCGGTGCTTAGCTCTGCAGAGCACCGCACCTTCGTCTTTAGCCTCTCTTCTCATCTACATCTTAGCAAAAAGCTTTTCCACCCTGTCTGGCAAGGGGAAACTGTGCCAGCACAAAAAACATCTCCCATCGTGTTCTAGAAGCTGAACGGAGGTCTGCCGAGTGTTTTGCAAGAAGAGAAAGAAAGTTGTCCAAAACAGCTTGCAATCGAATGTTCATGTGAATAGAAAAGGCAGGAGAATGATCAGGTACTGTTTTATCTCAGTTGGCAAACTGCGCACACAATCGCAGTGTTGTACAGCTTGTTTCATCACCTTTGCGAAGCTGCCGCTCTCTCCGGCTCCCGGAGACGAAGAAGCTGCTTCATCGCGCAAAGACGATTCTGCCGCTCACAGTGCTCTGCGGTGTGCGGCTTCTGCCGAAAGAGGTCCGGGAGCGGTGCTTAGCTCTGCAGAACACCGTACCTTCGTCTTTAGCCTCTCTTCTCGTCTACATCTTAGCAAAAAGCTTTTCCACTCTGTCTGGCAAGGAGAAACTGTGCCAGCACAAAAAACATCTCCCATCGTGTTCTAGAAGCTGCACGGAGGTCTGCCGAGTGTTTTGCAAGAAGAGAAAGAAAGTTGTCCAAAACAGCTTGCAATCGAATTTTCAAGTGAATAGAAAAGGCAGGAGAGTGGTCAGGTACTGTTTTCTCTCAGTTGGCAAGCTGCGCACACAATCGCACTGTTGTACAGCTTGTTTCATCACCTTTGCGAAGTTGCCGCTCTCCGGCTCCCGGAGACGAAGAAGCTGCTTCTTCGGGCAAAGACGATTCTGCCGCTCACAGTGCTCTGCGGTGTGCGCCTTCTGCCGAAAGAGATTAGGGAGCGGTTCTTAGCTCTGCAGAGCACCGTACCTTCGTCTTTTGCCTCTCTTCTCGTCTACATCTTAGCAAAAAGCTTTTCCACTCTGTCTGGCAAGGAGAAACTGTGCCAGCACAAAAAACATCTCCATTCGTGTTCTAGAGGCTGCACGGAGGTCTGCCGAGTGTTTTGCAAGAAGAGAAAGAAAGTTGTCCAAAACAGCTTGCAATCGAATGTTCATGTGAATAGAAAAGGCAGGAGAGTGGTCAGGTACTGTTTTCTCTCAGTTGGCAAGCTGCGCACACAATCGCAGTGTTGTACAGCTTGTTTCATCACCTTTGCGAAGTTGCCGCTCTCTCCGGCTCCCGGATACGAAGAAGCTGCTTCTTCGCGCAAAGACGATTCTGCCGCTCACAGTGCTCTGCAGTGTGCGTCTTCTGCCGAAAGAGGCCCGGGAGCGGTGCTTAGCTCTGCAGAGCACCGTACCTTCGTCTTTAGCCTCTCTTCTCGTCTACATCTTAGCAAAAAGCTTTTCCACTCTGTCTGGCAAGGGGAAACTGTGCCAGCACAGAAAAAATCTCCCATCGTGTTCTAGAGGCTGCACGGAGGTCTGCCGAGTGTTTTGCAAGAAGAGAAAGAAAGTTGTCCAAAACAGCTTGCAATCGAATGTTCATGTGAATAGAAAAGGCAGGAGAGTGGTCAGGTACTGTTTTCTCTCAGTTGGCAAGCTGCGCACACAATCGCAGTGTTGTACAGCTTGTTTCATCACCTTTGCGAAGCTGCCGCTCTCTCCGGCTCCCGGAGACGAATAAGTTGCTTCTTCGCGCAAAGACGATTCTGCCGCTCACAGTGCTCTGCGGTGTGCGCCTTCTGCGGAAAGACGCCCGGGAGCGGTGCTTAGCTCTGCAGAGCACCGTACCTTCGTCTTTAGCCTCTCTTCTCGTCTACATCTTAGCAAAAAGCTTTTCCACTCTGTCTGGCAAGGAGAAGCTGTGCCAGCACAAAAAACATCTCCCATCGTGTTCTAGAGGCTGCACGGAGGTCTGCCGAGTGTTTTGCAAGAAGAGAAAGAAAGTTGTCCAAAACAGCTTGCAATCGAATGTTCATGTGAATAGAAAAGGCAGGATACTTGTCAGGTACTGTTTTCTCTCAGTTGGCAAGCTGCGCACACAATCGCAGTGTTGTACAGCTTGTTTCATCACCTTTGCGAACTTGCCGCTCTCTCCGGCTCCCGGAGACGAAGAAGCTGCGTTTTCGCGCAAAGACGATTCTGCCGCTCACAGTGCTCTGCGGTGTGCGCCTTCTGCCGAAAGAGGTCCGGGAGCGGTGCTTAGCTCTGCAGAGCACCGTACCTTCGTCTTTAGCCTCTCTTCTCGTCTACATCTTAGCAAAAAGCTTTTCCACTCTGTCTGGCAAGGAGAAACTGTGCCAGCACAAAAAACATCTCCCATTGTGTTCTAGAAGCTGCACGGAGGTCTGCCGAGTGTTTTGCAAGAAGAGAAAGAAAGTTGTCCAAAACAGCTTGCAATCGAATGTTCATGTGAATAGAAAAGCAGGAGAGAGGTCAGGTACTGTTTTCTCTCAGTTGGCAAGCTGGCCACACAATCGCAGTGTTGTACAGCTTGTTTCATCACCTTTGCGAAGCTGCCGCTCTCTCCGGCTCCCGGAGACGAAGAAGCTGCTTCTTCGCGCAAAGACGATTCTGCCGCTCACAGTGCTCTGCAGTATGTGTCTTCTGCCGAAAGAAGTCCGGGAGCTGTGCTTAGCTCTGCAGAGCACCGTACCTTCGTCTTTAGCCTCTCTTCTCGTCTACATCTTAGCAAAAAGCTTTTCCACTCTGTCTGGCAAGGAGAAACTTTGCCAGCACAGAAAACATCTCCGATCGTGTTCTAGAGGCTGCACGGAGGTCTGCCGAGTGTTTTGCAAGAAGAGAAAGAAAGTTGTCCAAAACAGCTTGCAATCGAATGTTCATGTGAATAGAAAAGGCAGGAGAGTGGTCAGGTACTGTTTTCTCTCAATTGCCAAGCTGCGCACACCATCGCAGTGTTGTACAGCTTGTTTCATCACCTTTGCGAAGCTGCCGCTCTCTCCGGCTCCCGAAGACGAAGAAGCTGCTTCTTCGCGCAAAGACGATTCTGCCGCTCACAGTGCTCTGCGGTGTGCGCCTTCTGCCGAAAGAGGTCCGGGAGCGGTGCTTAGCTCTGCAGAGCACCGTACCTTCGTCTTTAGTCTCTCTTCTCGTCTACATCTTAGCAAAAAGCTTTTCCACTCTGTCTGGCAAGGAGAAACTGTGCCAGCACAGAAAACATCTCCCATCGTGTTCTAGAGGCTGCACGGAGGTCTTCCGAGTGTTTTGCAAGAAGAGAAAGAAAGTTGTCCAAAACAGCTTGCAATCGAATGTTCATGTGAATAGAAAAGGCAGGAGAGTGGTCAGGTACTGTTTTCTCTCAGTTGGCAAGCTGCACACACAATCGCAGTGTTGTACAGCTTGTTTCATCACCTTTGCGAAGCTGCCGCTCTCTCCGGCTCCCGGAGACGAAGAAGCTGCTTCTTCGCGCAAAGAGGATTCTGACGCTCACAGTGCTCTGCGGTGTGCGCCTTCTGCCGAAAGAGGTCCGGGAGCGGTGCTTAGCTCTGCAGAGCACCGTACCTTCGTCTTTAGCCTCTCTTCTCGTCTACATCTTAGCAAAAAGCTTTTCCACTCTGTCTGGCAAGGAGAAACTGTGCCAGCACAAAAAACATCTCCCATCGTGTTCTAGAGGTTGCACGCAGGTCTGCCGAGTGTTTTGCAAGAAGAGAAAGAAAGTTGTCCAAAACAGCTTGCAATCGAAAGTTCATGTGATTAGAAAATGCAGGAAAGTGGTCAGGTTCTGTTTTCTCTCAGTTAGAAATCTGTGCACACAATCGCAGTGTTGTACAGCTTGTTTCATCACCTTTGCGAAGTTGCCGCTCTCTCCAGCTCCCGGAGACGAAGAAGCTGCTTCTTCGCGCAAAGACGATTCTGCCGCTCACAGTGCTCTGCGGTGTGCGCCTTCTGCCGTAAGAGATTCGGGAGCGGTGCTTAGCTCTGCAGAGCACCGCACCTTCGTCTTTAGCCTCTCTTCTCGTCTACATCTTAGCAAAAAGCTTTTCCACTCTGTCTGGCAAGGAGAAACTGTGCCAGCACAAAAAACATCTCCCATCGTGTTCTGGAGGCTGCACGGAGGTCTGCCGAGTGTTTTGCAAGAAGAGAAAGAAAGTTGTCCAAAACATCTTGCAATCGAATGTTCATGTGATTAGAAAATGCAGGAGAGTGGTCAGGTATTGTTTTCTCACAGTTGTCATGCTGCGCACACAATCGCAGTGTTGTACAGCATGTTTCATCACCTTTGCGAAGTTGCCGCTCTCTCCGGCTCCCGGAGCCGAAGAAGCTGCTTCTTCGCGCAAAGACGATTCTGCCGCTCACAGTGCTCTGCGGTGTGCGCCTTCTGCCGAAAGAGGCCCGGGAGCGGTGCTCAGCTCTGCAGAGCACCGTACCTTCGTCTTTAGCCTCTCTTCTCGTCTACATCTTAGCAAAAAGCTTTTCCACTCTGTCTGGCAAGGAGAAACTGTGCCAGCACAAAAAACATCTCCCATCGTGTTCTAGAGGCTGCACGGAAGTCTGCCGAGTGATTTGCAAGAAGAGAAAGAAAGTTGTCCAAAACAGCTTGCAATCGAATGTTCATGTGAATAGAAAAGGCAGGAGAGTGGTCAGGTACTGTTTTCTCTCAGTTGGCAAGCTGCGCACACAATCGCAGTGTTGTACAGCTTGTTTCATCACCTTTGCGAAGCTGCCGCTCTCTCCGGCTCCCGGAGACGAAGAAGCTGCTTCTTCGCGCAAAGACGATTCTGCCGCTCACAGTGCTCTGCAGTGTGTGTCTTCTGCCGAAAGAGGCCCGGGAGCGGTGCTTAGCTCTGCAGAGCACCGTACCTTCGTCTTTAGCCTCTCTTCTCGTCTACATCTTAGCAAAAAGCTTTTCCACTCTGTCTGGCAAGGAGAAACTGTGCCAGCACAAAAAACATCTCCCATTGTGTTCTAGAAGCTGCACTGAGGTCTGCCGAGTGTTTTGCAAGAAGAGAAAGAAAGTTGTCCAAAACAGCTTCCAATCGAATGTTCATGTGAATAGAAAAGGCAGGAGAGTGGTCAGGTACTGTTTTCTCTCAGTTGGCAAGCTGCGCACACAATCGCAGTGTTGTACAGCTTGTTTCATCACCTTTGCGAACTTGCCGCTCTCTCAGGCTTCCGGAGACGAAGAAGCTGCTTCTTCGCGCAAAGACGATTCTGCCGCTCACAGTGCTCTGCCGTGTGCGCCTTCTGCCGAAAGAGGTCCGGGAGCGGTGCTTAGCTCTGCAGAGCACCGTACCTTCGTCTTTAGCCTCTCTTCTCGTCTACATCTTAGCAAAAAGCTTTTCCACTCTGTCGGGCAAGGAGAAACTTTGCCAGCACAGAAAACATATCCCATCGTGTTCTAGAGGCTGCACGGAGGTCTGCCGAGTGTTTTGCAAGAAGAGAAAGAAAGTTGTCCAAAACAGCTTGCAATCGAATGTTCATGTGAATAGAAAAGGCAGGAGAGTGGTCAGGTACTGTTTTCTCTCAGTTGGCAAGCTGCGCACACAATCGCAGTGTTGTACAGCTTGTTTCATCACCTTTGCGAAGCTGCCGCTCTCTCCGGCTCCCGGAGACGAAGAAGCTGCTTCTTCGCGCAAAGACGATTCTGCCGCTCACAGTGCTCTGCGGTGTGCGCCTTCTGCCGAAAGAGGCCCGGGAGCTGTGCTTAGCTCTGCAGAGCACCGTACCTTCGTCTTTAGACTCTCTTCTCGTCTACATCTTAGCAAAAAGCTTTTCCACTCTGTCTGGCAAGGAGAAACTGTGCCAGCACAGAAAACATCTCCCATCGTGTTCTAGAGGCTGCACGGAGGTCTGCCGAGTGTTTTGCAAGAAGAGAAAGAAAGTTGTCCAAAACAGCTTCTAATCGAATGTTCATGTGAATAGAAAAGGCAGGAGAGTGGTCAGGTACTGTTTTCTCTCAGTTGGCAAGCTGCGCACACAATCGCAGTGTTGTACAGCTTGTTTCATCACCTTTGCGAAGCTGCCGCTCTCTCCGGCTCCCGGAGACGAAGAAGCTGCTTCTTCGCGCAAAGACGATTCTACCGCTCACAGTGCTCTGCGGTGTGCGCCTTCTGCCGAAAGAGCCCCGGGAGCGGTGCTTAGCTCTGCAGAGAACCGTACCTTCGTCTTTAGACTCTCTTCTCGTCTACATCTTAGCAAAAAGCTTTTCCACTCTGTCTGGCAAGGAGAAACTGTGCCAGCACAAAAAACATCTCCATTCGTGTTCTAGAGGCTGGACGGAGGTCTGCCGAGTGTTTTGCAAGAAGAGAAAGAAAGTTGTCCAAAACAGCTTGCAATCGAATGTTCATGTGAATAGAAAAGGCAGGAGAGTGGTCAGGTACTGTTTTCTCTCAGTTGGCAAGCTGCGCACACAATCGCAGTGTTGTACAGCTTGTTTCATCACCTTTGCGAAGCTGCCGCTCTCTCCGGCTCCCGGAGACGAAGAAGCTGCTTCTTCGCGCAAAGACGATTCTGCCGCTCACAGTGCTCTGCGGTGTGCGGCTTCTGCCGAAAGAGGTCCGGGAGCGGTGCTTAGCTCTGCAGAGCACCGTACCTTCGTCTTTAGCCTCTCTTCTCGTCTACATCTTAGCAAAAAGCTTTTCCACTCTGTCTGGCAAGGAGAAGCTGTGCCAGCACAAAAAACATCTCCCATCGTGTTCTAGAGGCTGCACGGAGGTCTGCAGAGTGTTTTGCAAGAAGAGAAAAAAGTTGTTCAAAACAGCTTGCAATCGAATGTTCATGTGAATAGAAAAGGCAGGAGACTGGTCAGGTACTGTTTTCTCTCAGTTGGCAAGCTGCGCACACAATCACAGTGTTGTACAGCTTGTTTCATCACCTTTGCGAACTTGCCGCTCTCTCCGGCTCCCGGAGACGAAGAAGCTGCGTTTTCGCGCAAAGACGATTCTGCCGCTCACAGTGCTCTGCGGTGTGCGCCTTCTGCCGAAAGAGGTCCGGGAGCGGTGCTTAGCTCTGCAGAGCACCGTACCTTCGTCTTTAGCCTCTCTTCTCGTCTACATTTTAGCAAAAAGCTTTTCCACTCTGTCTGGCAAGGAGAAACTGTGCCAGCACAAAAAACATCTCCCATCGTGTTCTAGAGGCAGCACGGTGGTCTGCCGAGTGTTTTGCAAGAAGAGAAAGAAAGTTGTCCAAAACAGCTTGCAATCGAATGTTCATGTGAATAGAAAAGGCAGGAGAGTGGTCAGGTACTGTTTTCTCTCAGTTGGCAAGCTGCGCACACAATCGCAGTGTTGTACAGCTTGTTTCATCACGTTTGCGAAGCTGCCGCTCTCTCCGGCTCCCGGAGACGAAGAAGCTGCTTCTTCGCGCAAAGACGATTCTGCCGCTCACAGTGCTCTGCAGTGTGCGTCTTCTGCCGAAAGAGGCCCGGGAGCTGTGCTTAGCTCTGCAGAGCACCGTACCTTCGTTCTTAGCCTCTCTTCTCGTCTACGTCTTAGCAAAAAGCTTTTCCACTCTGTCTGGCAAGGAGAAACTGTGCCAGCACAGAAAACATCTCCCATCGTGTTCTAGAGGCTGCACGGAGGTCTGCCGAGTGTTTTGCAAGAAGAGAAAGAAAGTTGTCCAAAACAGCTTGCAATCGAATGTTCATGTAAATAGAAAAGGCAGGAGAGTGGTCAGGTACTGTTTTCTCTCAGTTGGCAAGCTGCGCACACAATCGCAGTGTTGTACAGCTTGTTTCATCACCTTTGCGAAGTTGCCGCTCTCTCCGCCTCCCGGAGACGAAGAAGCTGCTTCTTCGCGCAAAGACTATTCTGCCGCTCACAGTGCTCTGCGGTGTGCGCCTTCTGCCGAAAGAGGCCTGGGAGCTGTGCTTAGCTCTGCAGAGCACCGTACCTTCGTCTTTAGCCTCTCTTCTCGTCTACATCTTAGCAAAAAGCTTTTCCACTCTGTCTGGCAAGGAGAAACTGTGCCAGCACAAAAAACATCTCCATTCGTGTTCTAGAGGCTGCACGGAGGTCTGCCGAGTGTTTTGCAAGAAGAGAAAGAAAGTTGTCCAAAACAGCTTGCAATCGAATGTTCATGTGATTAGAAAAGGCAGGAGAGTGGTCAGGTACTGTTTTCTCTCAGTTGGCAAGCTGCGCACACAATCGCAGTGTTGTACAGCTTGTTTCATCACCTTTGCGAAGCTGCCGCTCTCTCCGGCTCCCGGAGACGAAGAAGCTGCTTCTTCGCGCAAAGACGATTCTGCCGCTCACAGTGTTCTGCGGTGTGCGCCTTCTGCCGAAAGAGGTCCGGGAGCGGTGCTTAGTTCTGCAGAGCACCGTACCTTCGTCTTTAGCCTCTCTTCTCATCTACATCTTAGCAAAAAGCTCTTCCACTCTGTCTGGCAAGGAGAAACTCTGCCAGCACAGAAAACATCTCCCATCGTATTCTAGAGGCTGCACGGAGGTCTGCCGAGTGTTTTGCAAGAAGAGAAAGAAAGTTGTCCAAAACAGCTTGCAATCGAATGTTCATGTGAATAGAAAATGCAGGAGAATGATCAGGTACTGTTTTATCTCAGTTGGCAAACTGCGCACACAATCGCAGTGTTGTACAGCTTGTTTCATCACCTTTGCGAAGTTGCCGCTCTCTCCGGCTCCCGGAGACGAAGAAGCTGCTTCTTCGCGCAAAGACGATTCTGCCGCTCACAGTGCTCTGCGGTGTGCGGCTTCTGCCGAAAGAGGTCCGGGAGCGGTGCTTAGCTCTGCAGAGCACCATACCTTCGTCTTTAGCCTCTCTTCTCGTCTACATCTTAGCAAAAAGCTTTTCTACTCTGTCTGGCAAGGAGAAACTGTGCCAGCACAAAAAACATCTCCCATCGTGTTCTAGAAGCTGCACGGAGGTCTGCCGAATGTTTTGCAAGAAGAGAAAGAAAGTTGACCAAAACAGCTTCCAATCGAATGTTCATATGAATAGAAAAGGCAGGAGAGTGGTCAGGTACTGTTTTCTCTCAGTTGGCAAGCTGCGCACACAATCGCAGTGTTGTACAGCTTGTTTCATCACCTTTGCGAAGCTGCCGCTCTCTCCGGCTCCCGGAGACGAATAAGTTGCTTCTTGGCGCAAAGACGATTCTGCCGCTCACAGTGCTCTGCGGTGTGCGCCTTCTGCCGAAAGAGGCCCGGGAGCGGTGCTTAGCTCTGCAGAGCACCGTACCTTCGTCTTTAGCCTCTCTTCTCCTCTACATCTTAGCAAAAACTTTTCCACTCTGTCTGGCAAGGAGAAACTGTGCCAGCACAAAAAACATCTCCCATCGTGTTCTAGAGGCTGCACGGAGGTCTGCCGAGTGTTTTGCAAGAAGAGAAAGAAAGTTGTCCAAAACAGCTTGCAATCGAATGTTCATGTGAATAGAAAAGGCAGGAGAGTGGTCAGGTACTGTTTTCTCTCAATTGCCAAGCTGCGCACACAATCGCAGTGTTGTACAGCTTGTTTCATCACCTTTCCGAAGTTGCCGCTCTCTCCGGCTCCTGGAGACGAAGAAGCTGCTTCTTCGCGCAAAGACGATTCTGCCGCTCACAGTGCTCTGCGGTGTGCGCCTTCTGCCGAAAGAGGCCCGGGAGCGGTGCTTAGCTCTGCAGAGCACCGTACCTTCGTCTTTAGCCTCTCTTCTCGTCTACATCTTAGCAAAAAGCTTTTCCACTCTGTCTGGCAAGGAGAAACTGTGCCTGCACAGAAAACATCTCCATTCGTGTTCTAGAGGCTGCACGGAGGTCTGCCGAGTGTTTTGCAAGAAGAGAAAGAAAGTTGTCCAAAACAGCTTGCAATCGAATGTTCATGTGAATAGAAAAGGCAGGAGAGTGGTCAGGTACTGTTTTCTCTCAGTTGGCAAGCTGCGCACACAATCGCAGTGTTGTACAGCTTGTTTCATCACCTTTGCGACGTTGCCGCTCTCTCCGGCTCCCGGAGACGAAGAAGCTGCTTCTTCGCGCAAAGACGATTCTGCCGCTCACAGTGCTCTGCGGTGTGCGCCTTCTGCCGAAAGAGGTCCGGGAGCGGTGCTTAGCTCTGCAGAGCACCCTATCTTCGTCTTTAGCCTCTCTTCTCGTCTACATCTTAGCAAAAAGCTTTTCCACTCTGTCTGGCAAGGAGAAACTGTGCCAGCACAGAAAACATCTCCCATCGTGTTCTAGAGGCTGCACGGAGGTCTGCCGAGTGTTTTGCAAGAAGAGAAAGAAAGTTGTCCAAAACAGCTCGCAATCGAATGTTCATGTGAATAGAAAAGGCAGGAGAGTGGTCAGGTACTGTTTTCTCTCAGTTGGCAAGCTGCGCACACAATCGCAGTGTTGTACAGCTTGTTTCATCACCTTTGCGAAGCTGCCGCTCTCTCCCGCTCCCGGAGACGAAGAAGCTGCTTCTTCGCGCAAAGACGATTCTGCCGCTCACAGTGCTCTGCAGTGTGTGTCTTCTGCCGAAAGAGGCCCGGGAGGTGTGCTTAGCTATGCAGAGCACCATACCTGCTTCTTTAGCCTCTCTTCTCGTCTACATCTAAGCAAAAAGCTTTTCCACTCTGTCTGGCAAGGAGAAACTGTGCCAGCACAAAAAACATCTCCCATCGTGTTCTAGAGGCTGCACGGAGGTCTGCCGAGTGTTTTGCAAGAAGAGAAAGAAAGTTGTCCAAAACAGCTTGCAATCGAATGTTCATGTGAATAGAAAAGGCAGGAGAGTGGTCAGGTACTCTTTTCTCTCAGTTGGCAAGCTGCGCACACAATCGCAGTGTTGTACAGCTTGTTTCATCACCTTTGCCAAGTTGCCGCTCTCTCCGGCTCCCGGAGACGAAGAAGCTGCTTCTTCGCGCAAAGACGATTCTGCCGCTCACAGTGCTCTGCGGTGTGCGCCTTCTGCTGAAAGACGTCCGGGAGCGGTGCTTAGCTCTGCAGAGCACCGTACCTTCGTCTTTAGCCTCTCTTCTCGTCTACATCTTAGCAAAAAGCTTTTCCACTCTGTCTGGCAAGGAGAAACTGTGCCAGCACAGAAAACATCTCCCATCGTGTTCTAGAGGCTGCACGGAGGTCTGCCGAGTGTTTTGCAAGAAGAGAAAGAAAGTTGTCCAAAACAGCTTGCAATCGAATGTTCATGTGAATAGAAAAGGCAGGAGAGTGGTCAGGTACTGTTTTCTCTCAGTTGGCAAGCTGCGCACACAATCGCAGTGTTGTACAGCTTGTTTCATCACCTTTGCCAAGTTGCCGCTCTCTCCGGCTCCCGGAGACGAAGAAGCTGCTTCTTCGCGCAAAGACGATTCTGCCGCTCACAGTGCTCTGCGGTGTGCGCCTTCTGCCGAAAGAGGTCCGGGAGCGGTGCTTAGCTCTGCAGAGCACCGTACCTTCGTCTTTAGCCTCTCTTCTCGTCTACATCTTAGCAAAAAGCTTTTCCACTCTGTCTGGCAAGGAGAAACTGTGCCAGCACAAAAAACATCTCCCATCGTGTTCTAGAGGCTGCACGGAGGTCTGCCGAGTGTTTTGCAAGAAGAGAAAGAAAGTTGTCCAAAACAGCTTGCAATCGAATGTTCATGTCAATAGAAAAGGCAGGAGAGTGGTCAGGTACTGTTTTCTCTCAGTTGGCACGCTGCGCACACAATCGCAGTGTTGTACAGCTTGTTTCATCACCTTTGCGAAGTTGCCGCTCTCTCCGGCTCCCGGAGACGAAGAAGCTGCTTCTTCGCGCAAAGACGATTCTGCCTCTCACAGTGCTCTGCGGTGTGCGCCTTCTGCCGAAAGACGCCCGGGAGCGGTGCTTAGCTCTGCAGAGCACCGTACCTTCGTCTTTAGCCTCTCTTCTCGTCTACATCTTAGCAAAAAGCTTTTCCACTCTGTCTGGCAAGGAGAAACTGTGCCAGCACAGAAAACATCTCCCATCGTCTTCTAGAGGCTGCACGGAGGTCTGCCGAGTGTTTTGCAAGAAGAGAAAGAAAGTTGTCCAAAACAGCTTGCAATCGAATGTTCATGTGAATAGAAAAGGCAGGAGAGTGGTCAGGTACTGTTTTCTCTCAGTTGGCAAGCTGCGCACACAATCGCAGTGTTGTACAGCCTGTTTCATCACCTTTGCCAAGTTGCCGCTCTCTCCGGCTCCCGGAGACGAAGAAGCTGCTTCTTCGCGCAAAGACGATTCTGCCGCTCACAGTGCTCTGCGGTGTGCGCCTTCTGCCGAAAGAGGTCCGGGAGCGGTGCTTAGCTCTGAGAAGCACCATACGTGCTTCTTTAGCCTCTCTTCTCGTCTACATCTTAGCAAAAAGCTTTTCCACTCTGTCTGGCAAGGAGAAACTGTGCCAGCACAGAAAACATCTCCCATCGTGTTCTAGAGGCTGCACGGAGGTCTGCCGAGTGTTTTGCAAGAAGAGAAAGAAAGTTGTCCAAAACAGCTTGCAATCGAATGTTCATGTGAATAGAAAAGGCAGGAGAGTGGTCAGGTACTGTTTTCTCTGTTGGCAAGATGCGCACACAATCGCAGTGTTGTACAGCTTGTTTCATCACCTTTGCGAAGTTGCCGCTCTCTCCGGCTCCCGGAGACGAAGAAGCTGCTTCTTCGCGCAAAGACGATTCTGCCGCTCACAGTGCTCTGCGGTGTGCGCCTTCTGCCGAAAGAGGCCCGGGAGCTGTGCTTAGCTCTGAGAAGCACCATACGTGCTTCTTTAGCCTCTCTTCTCGTCTACATCTTAGCAAAAAGCTTTTCCACTCTGTCTGGCAAGGAGAAACTGTGCCTGCACAGAAAACATCTCCATTCGTGTTCTAGAGGCTGCACGGAGCTCTGCCGAGTGTTTTGCAAGAAGAGAAAGAAAGTTGTCCAAAACAGCTTGCAATCGAATGTTCATGTGAATAGAAAAGGCAGGAGAGTGGTCAGGTACTGTTTTCTCTCAGTTGGCAAGCTGCGCACACAATCGCAGTGTTGTACAGCTTGTTTCATCACCTTTGCGAAGTTGCCGCTCTCTCCGGCTCCCGGAGACGAAGAAGCTGCTTCTTCGCGCAAAGACGATTCTGCCGCTCACAGTGCTCTGCGGTGTGCGCCTTCGGCCTAAAGACGCCCGGGAGCGGTGCTTAGCTCTGCAGAGCACCGTACCTTCGTCTTTAGCCTCTCTTCTCGTCTACATCTTAGCAAAAAGCTTTTCCACTCTGTCTGGCAAGGAGAAACTGTGCCAGCACAAAAAAAATCTCCCATCGTGTTCTAGAGGCTGCACGCAGGTCTGCCGAGTGTTTTGCAAGAAGAGAAAGAAAGTTGTCCAAAACAGCTTGCAATCGAATGTTCATGTGAATAGAAAAGGCAGGAGAGTGGTCAGGTACTGTTTTCTCTCAGTTGGCAAGCTGCACACACAATCGCAGTGTTGTACAGCTGGTTTCATCACCTTTGCCAAGTTGCCGCTCTCTCCGGCTCCCGGAGACGAAGAAGCTGCTTCTTCGCGCAAAGACGATTCTGCCGCTCACAGTGCTCTGCGGTGTGCGCCTTCTGCCGAAAGACGCCCGGGAGCGGTGCTTAGCTCTGCAGAGCACCGTACCTTCGTCTTTAGCCTCTCTTCTCGTCTACATCTTAGCAAAAAGCTTTTCCACTCTGTCTGGCAAGGAGAAACTGTGCCAGCACAGAAAACATCTCCCATCGTGTTCTAGAGGCTGCACGGAGGTCTGCCGAGTGTTTTGCAAGAAGAGAAAGAAAGTTGTCCAAAACAGCTTGCAATCGAATGTTCATGTGAATAGAAAAGGCAGGAGAGTGGTCAGGTACTGTTTTCTCTGTTGGCACGCTGCGCACACAATCGCAGTGTTGTACAGCTTGTTTCATCACCTTTGCGAAGTTGCCGCTCTCTCCGGCTCCCGGAGACGAAGAAGCTGCTTCTTCGCGCAAAGACGATTCTGCCGCTCACAGTGCTCTGCGGTGTGCGCCTTCTGCCGAAAGAGGCCCGGGAGCTGTGCTTAGCTCTGAGAATCACCATACGTGCTTCTTTAGCCTCTCTTCTCGTCTACATCTTAGCAAAAAGCTTTTCCACTCTGTCTGGCAAGGAGAAACTGTGCCTGCACAGAAAACATCTCCCATCGTGTTCTAGAGGCTGCACGGAGCTCTGCCGAGTGTTTTGCAAGAAGAGAAAGAAAGTTGTCCAAAACAGCTTGCAATCGAATGTTCATGTGAATAGAAAAGGCAGGAGAGTGGTCAGGTACTGTTTTCTCTCACTTGGCAAGCTGTGCACACAATCGCAGTGTTGTACAGCTTGTTTCATCACCTTTGCGAAGTTGCCGCTCTCTCCGGCTCCCGGAGACGAAGAAGCTGCTTCTTCGCGCAAAGACGATTCTGCCGCTCACAGTGCTCTGCGGTGTGCGCCTTCTGCCGAAAGAGGTCCGGGAGCGGTGCTTAGCTCTGAGAAGGACCATACGTGCTTCTTTAGCCTCTCTTCTCGTCTACATCTTAGCAAAAAGCTTTTCCACTCTGTCTGGCAAGGAGAAACTGTGCCAGCACAGAAAACATCTCCCATCGTGTTCTAGAGGCTGCACGGAGGTCTGCCGAGTGTTTTGCAAGAAGAGAAAGAAAGTTGTCCAAAACAGCTTGCAATCGAATGTTCATGTGAATAGAAAAGGCAGGAGAGTGGTCAGGTACTGTTTTCTCTGTTGGCAAGATGCGCACACAATCGCAGTGTTGTACAGCTTGTTTCATCACCTTTGCGAAGTTGCCGCTCTCTCCGGCTCCCGGAGACGAAGAAGCTGCTTCTTCGCGCAAAGACGATTCTGCCGCTCACAGTGCTCTGCGGTGTGCGCCTTCTGCCGAAAGAGGCCCGGGAGCTGTGCTTAGCTCTGAGAAGCACCATACGTGCTTCTTTAGCCTCTCTTCTCGTCTACATCTTAGCAAAAAGCTTTTCCACTCTGTCTGGCAAGGAGAAACTGTGCCAGCACAAAAAACATCTCCCATCGTGTTCTAGAGGCTGCACGGAGGTCTGCCGAGTGTTTTGCAAGAAGAGAAAGAAAGTTGTCCAAAACAGCTTGCAATCGAATGTTCATGTGAATAGAAAAGGCAGGAGAGTGGTCAGGTACTGTTTTCTCTCAGTTGGCAAGCTGCGCACACAATCGCAGTGTTGTACAGCTTGTTTCATCACCTTTGCGAAGTTGCCGCTCTCTCCGGCTCCCGGAGACGAAGAAGCTGCTTTTTCGCGCAAAGACGATTCTGCCGCTCACAGTGCTCTGCGGTGTGCGCCTTCTGCCGAAAGAGCCCCGGGAGCTGTGCTTAGCTCTGCAGAGCACCGTACCTTCGTCTTTAGCTTCTCTTCTCGTCCACATCTTAGCAAAAAGCTTTTCCACTCTGTCTGGCAAGGAGAAACTGTGCCAGCACAGAAAACATCTCCCATCGTGTTCTAGAGGCTGCACGGAGGTCTGCCGAGTGTTTTGTAAGAAGAGAAAGAAAGTTGTCCAAAACAGCTTGCAATCGAATGTTCATGTGAATAGAAAAGGCAGGAGAGTGGTCAGGTACTGTTTTCTCTCAGTTGGCAAGCTGCGCACACAATCGCAGTGTTGTACAGCTTGTTTCATCACCTTTGCGAAGTTGCCGCTCTCTCCGGCTCCCGGAGACGAAGAAGCTGCTTCTTCGCGCAAAGACGATTCTGCCGCTCACAGTGCTCTGCAGTGTGCGCCTTCTGCCGAAAGAGGCCCGGGAGCGGTGCTTAGCTCTGCAGAGCACCGTACCTTCGTCTTTAGCCTCTCTTCTCGTCTACATGTTAGCAAAAAGCTTTTCCACTCTGTCTGGCAAGGAGAAACTGTGCCAGCACAGAAAACATCTCCCATCGTGTTCTAGAGGCTGCACGGAGGTCTGCCGAGTGTTTTGCAAGAAGAGAAAGAAAGTTGTCCAAAACAGCTTGCAATCGAATGTTCATGTGAATAGAAAAGGCAGGAGAGTGGTCAGGTACTGTTTTCTCTCAGTTGGCAAGCTGCGCACACAATCGCAGTGTTGTACAGCTTGTTTCATCACCTTTGCGAAGTTGCCGCTCTCTCCGGCTCCCGGAGACGAAGAAGCTGCTTCTTCGCGCAAAGACGATTCTGCCGCTCACAGTGCTCTGCGGTGTGCGCCTTCTGCCGAAAGATGCCCCGGAGCTGTGCTTAGCTCTGTAGAGCACCGTAACTTCGTCTTTAGCCTCTCTTCTCGTCTACATCTTAGCAAAAAGCTTTTCCACTCTGTCTGGCAAGGAGAAACTGTGCCAGCACACAAAACATCTCCCATCGTGTTCTAGAGGCTGCACGGAGGTCTGCCGAGTGTTTTGCAAGAAGAGAAAGAAAGTTGTCCAAAACAGCTTGCAATCGAATGTTCATCTGAATAGAAAAGGCAGGAGAGTGGTCAGGTACTGTTTTCTCTCAGTTGGCAAGCTGCGCACACAATCGCAGTGTTGTACAGCTTGTTTCATCACCTTTGCGAAGTTGCCGCTCTCTCCGGCTCCCGGAGACGAAGAAGCTGCTTCTTCGCGCAAAGACGATTCTGCCGCTCACAGTGCTCTGCGGTGTGCGCCTTCTGCCGAAAGAGGTCCGGGAGCGGTGCTTAGCTCTGCAGAGCACCGTACCTTCGTCTTTAGCCTCTCTTCTCGTCTACATCTTAGCAAAAAGCTTTGCCACTCTGTCTGGAAAGGAGAAACTGTGCCAGCACAGAAAACATCTCCCATCGTGTTCTAGAGGCTGCACGGAGGTCTGCCGAGTGTTTTGCAAGAAGAGAAAGAAAGTTGTCCAAAACAGCTTGCAATCGAATGTTCATGTGAATAGAAAAGGCAGGAGAGTGGTCAGGTACTGTTTTCTCTCAGTTGGCACGCTGCGCACACAATCGCAGTGTTGTACAGCTTGTTTCATCACCTTTGCGAAGTTGCCGCTCTCTCCGGCTCCCGGAGACGAAGAAGCTGCTTCTTCGCGCAAAGACGATTCTGCCGCTCACAGTGCTCTGCGGTGTGCGCCTTCTGCCGAAAGAGCCCCGGGAGCGGTACTTAGCTCTCCAGAGCACCGTACCTTCGTCTTTAGCCTCTCTTCTCGTCTACATCTTAGCAAAAAGCTTTTCCACTCTGTCTGGCAAGGAGAAACTGTGCCAGCACAGAAAACATCTCCCATCGTGTTCTAGAGGCTGCACGGAGGTCTGCCGACTGTTTTGCAAGAAGAGAAAGAAAGTTGTCCAAAACAGCTTGCAATCGAATGTTCACGTGAATAGAAAAGGCAGGAGAGTGGTCAGGTACTGTTTTCTCTCACTTGGCAAGCTGCGAACACAATCGCAGTGTTGTACAGCTTGTTTCATCACCTTTGCGAAGTTGCCGCTCTCTCTGGCTCCCGGAGACGAAGAAGCTGCTTCTTCGCGCAAAGACGATTCTGCCGCTCACAGTGCTCTGCGGTGTGCGCCTTCTGCCGAAAGAGGCCCGGGAGCGGTGCTAAGCTCTGAGAGGCACCGTACATGCTTCTTTAGCCTCTCTTCTCGTCTACATCTTAGCAAAAAGCTTTTCCACTCTGTCTGGCAAGGAGAAACTGTGCCAGCACAGAAAACATCTCCCATCGTGTTCTAGAGGCTGCACGGAGGTCTGCCGAGTGTTTTGCAAGAAGAGAAAGAAAGTTGTCCAAAACAGCTTGCAATCGAATGTTCATCTGAATAGAAAAGGCAGGAGAGTGGTCAGGTACTGTTTTCTCTCACTTGGCAAGCTGCGCACACAATCGCAGTGTTGTACAGCTTGTTTCATCACCTTTGCCAAGTTGCCGCTCTCTCCGGCTCCCGGAGACGAAGAAGCTGCTTCTTCGCGCAAAGACGATTCTGCCGCTCACAGTGCTCTGCTGTGTGCGCCTTCTGCCGAAAGAGCCCCGGGAGCGGTGCTTAGCTCTGCAGAGCACCGTACCTTCGTCTTTAGCCTCTCTTCTCGTCTACATCTTAGCAAAAAGCTTTTCCACTCTGTCTGGCAAGGAGAAACTGTGCCAGCACAGAAAACATCTCCCATCGTGTTCTAGAGGCTGCACGGAGGTCTGCCGAGTGTTTTGCAAGAAGAGAAAGAAAGTTGTCCAAAACAGCTTGCAATCGAATGTTCATGTGATTACATAAGGCAGGAGAGTGGTCAGGTACTGTTTTCTCTAATTTGGCATGCTGCGCACACAATCGCAGTGTTGTACAGCTTGTTTCATCACCTTTGCGAAGTTGCCGCTCTCTCCGGCTCCCGGAGACGAAGAAGCTGCTTCTTCGCGCAAAGAAGATTCTGCCGCTCACAGTGCTCTGCGGTGTGCGCCTTCTGCCGAAAGAGCCCCGGGAGCGGTGCTTAGCTCTGAGAAGCACCATACGTGCTTCTTTAGCCTCTCTTCTCGTCTACATCTTAGCAAAAAGCTTTTCCACTCTGTCTGGCAAGGAGAAACTGTGCCAGCACAGAAAACATCTCCCATCGTGTTCTAGAGGCTGCACGGAGGTCTGCCGAGTGTTTTGCAAGAAGAGAAAGAAAGTTGTCCAAAACAGCTTGCAATCGAATGTTCATGTGAATAGAAAAGGCAGGAGAGTGGTCAGGTACTGTTTTCTCTCAGTTGGCACGCTGCGCACACAATCGCAGTGTTGTACAGCTTGTTTCATCACCTTTGCCAAGTTGCCGCTCTCTCCGGCTCCCGGAGACGAAGAAGCTGCTTCTTCGCGCAAAGACGATTCTGCCGCTCACAGTGCTCTGCGGTGTGCGCCTTCTGCCGAAAGAGCCCCGGGAGCTGTGCTTAGCTCTGAGAAGCACCATACGTGCTTCTTTAGCCTCTCTTCTCGTCTACATCTTAGCAAAATCTTTTCCATTCTGTCTGGCAAGGAGAAACTGTGCCAGCACAAAAAACATCTCCCATCGTGTTCTAGAGGCTGCACGGAGGTCTGCCGAGTGTTTTGCAAGAAGAGAAAGAAAGTTGTCCAAAACAGCTTGCAATCGAATGTTCATGTGAATAGAAAAGGCAGGAGAGTGGTCAGGTACTGTTTTCTCTCAGTTGGCACGCTGCGCACACAATCGCAGTGTTGTACAGCTTGTTTCATCACCTTTGCGAAGTTGCCGCTCTCTCCGGCTCCCGGAGACGAAGAAGCTGCTTCTTCGCGCAAAGACGATTCTGCCGCTCACAGTGCTCTGCGGTGTGCGCCTTCTGCCGAAAGAGCCCCGGGAGCGGTGCTTGGCTCTGCAGAGCACCGTACCTTCGTCTTTAGCCTCTCTTCTCGTCTACATCTTAGCAAAAAGCTTTTCCACTCTGTCTGGCAAGGAGAAACTGTGCCAGCACAGAAAACATCTCCCATCGTGTTCTAGAGGCTGCACGGAGGTCTGCCGAGTGTTTTGCAAGAAGAGAAAGAAAGTTGTCCAAAACAGCTTGCAATCGAATGTTCATGTGAATAGAAAAGGCAGGAGAGTGGTCAGGTACTGTTTTCTCTCAGTTGGCAAGCTGCGCACACAATCGCAGTGTTGTACAGCTTGTTTCATCACCTTTGCGAAGTTGCCGCTCTCTCCGGCTCCCGGAGACGAAGAAGCTGCTTCTTCGCGCAAAGACGATTCTGCCGCTCACAGTGCTCTGCGGTGTGCGCCTTCTGCCGAAAGAGCCCCGGGAGCTGTGCTTAGCTCTGAGAGGCACCATACGTGCTTCTTTAGCCTCTCTTCTCGTCTACATCTTAGCAAAAAGCTTTTCCACTCTGTCTGGCAAGGAGAAACTGTGCCAGCACAGAAAACATCTCCCATCGTGTTCTAGAGGCTGCACGGAGGTCTGCCGAGTGTTTTGCAAGAAGAGAAAGAAAGTTGTCCAAAACAGCTTGCAATCGAATGTTCATCTGAATAGAAAACGCAGGAGAGTGGTCAGGTACTGTTTTCTCTCAGTTGGCAGGCTGCGCACACAATCGCAGTGTTGTACAGCTTGTTTCATCACCTTTGCGAAGTTGCCGCTCTCTCCGGCTCCCGGAGACGAAGAAGCTGCTTCTTCGCGCAAAGACGATTCTGCCGCTCACAGTGCTCTGCGGTGTGCGCCTTCTGCCGAAAGAGCCCCGGGATCTGTGCTTAGCTCTGAGAGGCACCGTACATGCTTCTTTAGCCTCTCTTCTCGTCTACATCTTAGCAAAAAGCTTTTCCACTCTGTCTGGCAAGGAGAAACTGTGCCAGCACAGAAAACATCTCCCATCGTGTTCTAGAGGCTGCACGGAGGTCTGCCGAGTGTTTTGCAAGAAGAGAAAGAAAGTTGTCCAAAACAGCTTGCAATCGAATGTTCATGTGATTAGAAAAGGCAGGAGAGTGGTCAGGTACTGTTTTCTCTCAGTTGGCAAGCTGCGCACACAATCGCAGTGTTGTACAGCTTGTTTCATCACCTTTGCGAAGTTGCCGCTCTCTCCGGCTCCCGGAGACGAAGAAGCTGCTTCTTCGCGCAAAGACGATTCTGCCGCTCACAGTGCTCTGCTGTGTGCGCCTTCTGCCGAAAGAGGCCCGGGAGCGGTGCTTAGCTCTGCAGAGCACCGTACCTTCGTCTTTAGCCTCTCTTCTCGTCTACATCTTAGCAAAAAGCTTTTCCACTCTGTCTGGCAAGGAGAAACTGTGCCAGCACAGAAAACATCTCCCATCGTGTTCTAGAGGCTGCACGGAGGTCTGCCGAGTGTTTTGCAAGAAGAGAAAGAAAGTTGTCCAAAACAGCTTGCAATCGAATGTTCATGTGATTACATAAGGCAGGAGAGTGGTCAGGTACTGTTTTCTCTAATTTGGCATGCTGCGCACACAATCGCAGTGTTGTACAGCTTGTTTCATCACCTTTGCGAAGTTGCCGCTCTCTCCGGCTCCCGGAGACGAAGAAGCTGCTTCTTCGCGCAAAGACGATTCTGCCGCTCACAGTGCTCTGCGGTGTGCGCCTTCTGCCGAAAGAGCCCCGGGAGCTGTGCTTAGCTCTGAGAAGCACCATACGTGCTTCTTTAGCCTCTCTTCTCGTCTACATCTTAGCAAAAAGCTTTTCCACTCTGTCTGGCAAGGAGAAACTGTGCCAGCACAGAAAACATCTCCCATCGTGTTCTAGAGGCTGCACGGAGGTCTGCCGAGTGTTTTGCAAGAAGAGAAAGAAAGTTGTCCAAAACAGCTTGCAATCGAATGTTCACGTGAATAGAAAAGGCAGGAGAGTGGTCAGGTACTGTTTTCTCTCAGTTGGCAAGCTGCGCACACAATCGCAGTGTTGTACAGCTTGTTTCATCACCTTTGCGAAGTTGCCGCTCTCTCCGGCTCCCGGAGACGAAGAAGCTGCTTCTTCGCGCAAAGACGATTCTGCCGCTCACAGTGCTCTGCGGTGTGCGCCTTCTGCCGAAAGAGGTCCGGGAGAGGTGCTTAGCTCTGCAGAGCACCGTACCTTCGTCTTTAGCCTCTCTTCTCGTCTACATCTTAGCAAAAAGCTTTTCCACTCTGTCTGGCAAGGAGAAACTGTGCCAGCACAAAAAACATCTCCCATCGTGTTCTAGAGGCTGCACGCAGGTCTGCCGAGTGTTTTGCAAGAAGAGAAAGAAAGTTGTCCAAAACAGCTTGCAATCGAATGTTCATGTGAATAGAAAAGACAGGAGAGTGGTCAGGTACTGTTTTCTCTCAGTTGGCACGCTGCGCACACAATCGCAGTGTTGTACAGCTTGTTTCATCACCTTTGCGAAGTTGCCGCTCTCTCCGGCTCCCGGAGACGAAGAAGCTGCTTCTTCGCGCAAAGACGATTCTGCCGCTCACAGTGCTCTGCGGTGTGCGCCTTCTGCCGAAAGAGCCCCGGGAGCTGTTCTTAGCACTGAGAGGCACCGTACATGCTTCTTTAGCCTCTCTTCTCGTCTACATCTTAGCAAAAAGCTTTTCCACTCTGTCTGGCAAGGAGAAACTGTGCCAGCACAGAAAACATCTCCCATCGTGTTCTAGAGGCTGCACGGAGGTCTGCCGAGTGTTTTGCAAGAAGAGAAAGAAAGTTGTCCAAAACAGCTTGCAATCGAATGTTCATCTGAATAGAAAAGGCAGGAGAGTGGTCAGGTACTGTTTTCTCTCAGTTGGCAGGCTGCGCACACAATCGCAGTGTTGTACAGCTTGTTTCATCACCTTTGCGAAGTTGCCGCTCTCTCCGGCTCCCGGAGACGAAGAAGCTGCTTCTTCGCGCAAAGACGATTCTGCCGCTCACAGTGCTCTGCGGTGTGCGCCTTCTGCCGAAAGAGGCCCGGGAGCGGTGCTTAGCTCTGCAGAGCACCGTACCTTCGTCTTTAGCCTCTCTTCTCGTCTACATCTTAGCAAAAAGCTTTTCCACTCTGTCTGGCAAGGAGAAACTGTGCCAGCACAGAAAACATCTCCCATCGTGTTCTAGAGGCTGCACGGAGGTCTGCCGAGTGTTTTGCAAGAAGAGAAAGAAAGTTGTCCAAAACAGCTTGCAATCGAATGTTCACGTGAATAGAAAAGGCAGGAGAGTGGTCAGGTACTGTTTTCTCTCAGTTGGCACGCTGCGCACACAATCGCAGTGTTGTACAGCTTGTTTCATCACCTTTGCGAAGTTGCCGCTCTCTCCGGCTCCCGGAGACGAAGAAGCTGCTTCTTCGCGCAAAGACGATTCTGCCGCTCACAGTGCTCTGCGGTGTGCGCCTTCTGCCGAAAGAGCCCCGGGAGCTGTGCTTAGCTCTGAGAGGCACCGTACATGCTTCTTTAGCCTCTCTTCTCGTCTACATCTTAGCAAAAAGCTTTTCCACTCTGTCTGGCAAGGAGAAACTGTGCCAGCACAGAAAACATCTCCCATCGTGTTCTAGAGGCTGCACGGAGGTCTGCCGAGTGTTTTGCAAGAAGAGAAAGAAAGTTGTCCAAAACAGCTTGCAATCGAATGTTCATGTGAATAGAAAAGGCAGGAGAGTGGTCAGGTACTGTTTTCTCTCAGTTGGCAAGCTGCGCACACAATCGCAGTGTTGTACAGCTTGTTTCATCACCTTTGCCAAGTTGCCGCTCTCTCCGGCTCCCGGAGACGAAGAAGCTGCTTCTTCGCGCAAAGACGATTCTGCCGCTCACAGTGCTCTGCTGTGTGCGCCTTCTGCCGAAAGAGCCCCGGGAGCGGTGCTTAGCTCTGCAGAGCACCGTACCTTCGTCTTTAGCCTCTCTTCTCGTCTACATCTTAGCAAAAAGCTTTTCCACTCTGTCTGGCAAGGAGAAACTGTGCCAGCACAAAAAACATCTCCCATCGTGTTCTAGAGGCTGCACGCAGGTCTGCCGAGTGTTTTGCAAGAAGAGAAAGAAAGTTGTCCAAAACAGCTTGCAATCGAATGTTCATGTGAATAGAAAAGACAGGAGAGTGGTCAGGTACTGTTTTCTCTCAGTTGGCACGCTGCGCACACAATCGCAGTGTTGTACAGCTTGTTTCATCACCTTTGCGAAGTTGCCGCTCTCTCCGGCTCCCGGAGACGAAGAAGCTGCTTCTTCGCGCAAAGACGATTCTGCCGCTCACAGTGCTCTGCGGTGTGCGCCTTCTGCCGAAAGAGCCCCGGGAGCTGTTCTTAGCACTGAGAGGCACCGTACATGCTTCTTTAGCCTCTCTTCTCGTCTACATCTTAGCAAAAAGCTTTTCCACTCTGTCTGGCAAGGAGAAACTGTGCCAGCACAGAAAACATCTCCCATCGTGTTCTAGAGGCTGCACGGAGGTCTGCCGAGTGTTTTGCAAGAAGAGAAAGAAAGTTGTCCAAAACAGCTTGCAATCGAATGTTCATCTGAATAGAAAAGGCAGGAGAGTGGTCAGGTACTGTTTTCTCTCAGTTGGCAGGCTGCGCACACAATCGCAGTGTTGTACAGCTTGTTTCATCACCTTTGCGAAGTTGCCGCTCTCTCCGGCTCCCGGAGACGAAGAAGCTGCTTCTTCGCGCAAAGACGATTCTGCCGCTCACAGTGCTCTGCGGTGTGCGCCTTCTGCCGAAAGAGGCCCGGGAGCGGTGCTTAGCTCTGCAGAGCACCGTACCTTCGTCTTTAGCCTCTCTTCTCGTCTACATCTTAGCAAAAAGCTTTTCCACTCTGTCTGGCAAGGAGAAACTGTGCCAGCACAGAAAACATCTCCCATCGTGTTCTAGAGGCTGCACGGAGGTCTGCCGAGTGTTTTGCAAGAAGAGAAAGAAAGTTGTCCAAAACAGCTTGCAATCGAATGTTCACGTGAATAGAAAAGGCAGGAGAGTGGTCAGGTACTGTTTTCTCTCAGTTGGCACGCTGCGCACACAATCGCAGTGTTGTACAGCTTGTTTCATCACCTTTGCGAAGTTGCCGCTCTCTCCGGCTCCCGGAGACGAAGAAGCTGCTTCTTCGCGCAAAGACGATTCTGCCGCTCACAGTGCTCTGCGGTGTGCGCCTTCTGCCGAAAGAGCCCCGGGAGCTGTGCTTAGCTCTGAGAGGCACCGTACATGCTTCTTTAGCCTCTCTTCTCGTCTACATCTTAGCAAAAAGCTTTTCCACTCTGTCTGGCAAGGAGAAACTGTGCCAGCACAGAAAACATCTCCCATCGTGTTCTAGAGGCTGCACGGAGGTCTGCCGAGTGTTTTGCAAGAAGAGAAAGAAAGTTGTCCAAAACAGCTTGCAATCGAATGTTCATGTGAATAGAAAAGGCAGGAGAGTGGGTCAGGTACTGTTTTCTCTCAGTTGGCAAGCTGCGCACACAATCGCAGTGTTGTACAGCTTGTTTCATCACCTTTGCCAAGTTGCCGCTCTCTCCGGCTCCCGGAGACGAAGAAGCTGCTTCTTCGCGCAAAGACGATTCTGCCGCTCACCAGTGCTCTGCTGTGTGCGCCTTCTGCCGAAAGAGCCCGGGAGCGGTGCTTAGCTCTGCAGAGCACCGTACCTTCGTCTTTAGCCTCTCTTCTCGTCTACATCTTAGCAAAAAGCTTTTCCACTCTGTCTGGCAAGGAGAAACTGTGCCAGCACAGAAAACATCTCCCATCGTGTTCTAGAGGCTGCACGGAGGTCTGCCGAGTGTTTTGCAAGAAGAGAAAGAAAGTTGTCCAAAACAGCTTGCAATCGAATGTTCATGTGATTACATAAGGCAGGAGAGTGGTCAGGTACTGTTTTCTCTAATTTGGCATGCTGCGCACACAATCGCAGTGTTGTACAGCTTGTTTCATCACCTTTGCCAAGTTGCCGCTCTCTCCGGCTCCCGGAGACGAAGAAGCTGCTTCTTCGCGCAAAGACGATTCTGCCGCTCACAGTTGCTCTGCGGTGTGCGCCTTCTGCCGAAAGAGCCCCGGGAGCGGGTGCTTAGCTCTGAGAAGCACCATACGTGCTTCTTTAGCCTCTCTTCTCGTCTACATCTTAGCAAAAAGCTTTTCCACTCTGTCTGGCAAGGAGAAACTGTGCCAGCACAGAAAACATCTCCCATCGTGTTCTAGAGGCTGCACGGAGGTCTGCCGAGTGTTTTGCAAGAAGAGAAAGAAAGTTGTCCAAAACAGCTTGCAATCGAATGTTCCATGTGAATAGAAAAGGCAGAGAGTGGTCAGGTACTGTTTTCTCTCAGTTGGCACGCTGCGCACACAATCGCAGTGTTGTACAGCTTGTTTCATCACCTTTGCCAAGTTGCCGCTCTCTCCGGCTCCCGGAGACGAAGAAGCTGCTTCTTCGCGCAAAGACGATTCTGCCGCTCACAGTGCTCTGCGGTGTGCGCCTTCTGCCGAAAGAGCCCCGGGAGCTGTGCTTAGCTCTGAGAAGCACCATACGTGCTTCTTTAGCCTCTCTTCTCGTCTACATCTTAGCAAAATCTTTTCCATTCTGTCTGGCAAGGAGAAACTGTGCCAGCACAAAAAAACATCTCCCATCGTGTTCTAGAGGCTGCACGGAGGTCTGCCGAGTGTTTTGCAAGAAGAGAAAGAAAGTTGTCCAAAACAGCTTGCAATCGAATGTTCATGTGAATAGAAAAGGCAGGAGAGTGGTCAGGTACTGTTTTCTCTCAGTTGGCAAGCTGCGCACACAATCGCAGTGTTGTACAGCTTGTTTCATCACCTTTGCGAAGTTGCCGCTCTCTCCGGCTCCCGGAGACGAAGAAGCTGCTTCTTCGCGCAAAGACGATTCTGCCGCTCACAGTGCTCTGCGGTTGTGCGCCTTCTGCCGAAAGAGCCCCGGGAGCGGTGCTTAGCTCTGCAGAGCACCGTACCTTCGTCTTTAGCCTCTCTTCTCGTCTACATCTTAGCAAAAAGCTTTTCCACTCTGTCTGCAAGGAGAAACTGTGCCAGCACAGAAAACATCTCCCATCGTGTTCTAGAGGCTGCACGGAGGTCTGCCGAGTGTTTTGCAAGAAGAGAAAGAAAGTTGTCCAAAACAGCTTGCAATCGAATGTTCATGTGAATAGAAAAGGCAGGAGAGTGGTCAGGTACTGTTTTCTCTCACTTGGCAAGCTGCGAACACAATCGCAGTGTTGTACAGCTTGTTTCATCACCTTGCGAAGTTGCCGCTCTCTCCGGCTCCCGGAGACGAAGAAGCTGCTTCTTCGCGCAAAGACCGATTCTGCCGCTCACAGTGCTCTGCGGTGTGCGCCTTCTGCCGAAAGAGCCCCGGGAGCTGTGCTTAGCTCTGAGAGGCACCCGTACATTGCTTCTTTAGCCTCTCTTCTCGTCTACATCTTAGCAAAAAGCTTTTCCACTCTGTCTGGCAAGGAGAAACTGTGCCAGCACAGAAAACATCTCCCATCGTGTTCTAGAGGCTGCACGGAGGTCTGCCGAGTGTTTTGCAAGAAGAGAAAGAAAGTTGTCCAAAACAGCTTGCAATCGAATATTCATCTGAATAGAAAAACGCAGGAGAGTGGTCAGGTACTGTTTTCTCTCAGTTGGCAGGCTGCGCACACAATCGCAGTTGTTGTACAGCTTGTTTCATCACCTTTGCGAAGTTGCCGCTCTCTCCGGCTCCCGGAGACGAAGAAGCTGCTTCTTCGCGCAAAGACGATTCTGCCGCTCACAGTGCTCTGCGGTGTGCGCCTTCTGCCGAAAGAGCCCCGGGAGCTGTGCTTAGCTCTGAGAGGCACCGTACATGCTTCTTTAGCCTCTCTTCTCGTCTACATCTTAGCAAAAAGCTTTTCCACTCTGTCTGGCAAGGAGAAACTGTGCCAGCACAGAAAACATCTCCCATCGTGTTCTAGAGGCTGCACGGAGGTCTGCGAGTGTTTTGCAAGAAGAGAAAGAAAGTTGTCCAAAACAGCTTGCAATCGAATGTTCATGTGATTAGAAAAGGCAGGAGAGTGGTCAGGTACTGTTTTCTCTCAGTTGGCAAGCTGCGCACACAATCGCAGTGTTGTACAGCTTGTTTCATCACCTTTTGCGAAGTTGCCCGCTCTCTCCGGCTCCCGGAGACGAAGAAGCTGCTTCTTCGCGCAAAGACGATTCTGCCGCTCACAGTGCTCTGCTGTGTGCGCCTTCTGCCGAAAGAGGCCCCGGGAGCCAGGGTGCTTAGCTCTGCAGAGCACCGTACCTTCGTCTTTAGCCTCTCTTCTCGTCTACATCTTAGCAAAAAGCTTTTCCACTCTGTCTGGCAAGGAGAAACTGTGCCAGCACAGAAAACATCTCCCATCGTGTTCTAGAGGCTGCACGGAGGGTCTGCCGAGTGTTTTTGCAAGAAGAGAAAGAAAGTTGTCCAAAACAGCTTGCAATCGAATGTTCATGTGATTACATAAGGCAGGAGAGTGGTCAGGTACTGTTTTCTCTAATTTGGCATGCTGCGCACACAATCGCAGTGTTGTACAGCTTGTTTCATCACCTTTGCGAAGTTGCCGCTCTCTCCGGCTCCCGGAGACGAAGAAGCTGCTTCTTCGCGCAAAGACGATTCTGCCGCTCACAGTGCTCTGCGGTGTGCGCCTTCTGCCGAAAGAGCCCCGGGAGCGGTGCTTAGCTCTGAGAAGCACCATACGTGCTTCTTTAGCCTCTCTTCTCGTCTACATCTTAGCAAAAAGCTTTTCCACTCTGTCTGGCAAGGAGAAACTGTGCCAGCACAGAAAACATCTCCCATCGTGTTCTAGAGGCTGCACGGAGGTCTGCCGAGTGTTTTGCAAGAAGAGAAAGAAAGTTGTCCCAAACAGCTTGCAATCGAATGTTCATGTGAATAGAAAAGGCAGGAGAGTGGTCAAGGTACTGTTTTCTCTCAGTTGGCACGCTGCGCACACAATCGCAGTGTTGTACAGCTTGTTTCATCACCTTTGCCAAGTTGCCGCTCTCTCCGGCTCCCGGAGACGAAGAAGCTGCTTCTTCGCGCAAAGACGATTCTGCCGCTCACAGTGCTCTGCGGTGTGCGCCTTCTGCCGAAAGAGCCCCGGGAGCTGTGCTTAGCTCTGAGAAGCACCATACGTGCTTCTTTAGCCTCTCTTCTCGTCTACATCTTAGCAAAATCTTTTCCATTCTGTCTGGCAAGGAGAAACTGTGCCAGCACAAAAAACATCTCCCATCGTGTTCTAGAGGCTGCACGGAGGTCTGCCGAGTGTTTTGCAAGAAGAGAAAGAAAGTTGTCCAAAACAGCTTGCAATCGAATGTTCATGTGAATAGAAAAGGCAGGAGAGTGGTCAGGTACTGTTTTCTCTCAGTTGGCACGCTGCGCACACAATCGCAGTGTTGTACAGCTTGTTTCATCACCTTTGCGAAGTTGCCGCTCTCTCCGGCTCCCGGAGACGAAGAAGCTGCTTCTTCGCGCAAAGACGATTCTGCCGCTCACAGTGCTCTGCGGTGTGCGCCTTCTGCCGAAAGAGCCCCGGGAGCGGTGCTTAGCTCTGCAGAGCACCGTACCTTCGTCTTTAGCCTCTCTTCTCGTCTACATCTTAGCAAAAAGCTTTTCCACTCTGTCTGGCAAGGAGAAACTGTGCCAGCACAGAAAACATCTCCCATCGTGTTCTAGAGGCTGCACGGAGGTCTGCCGAGTGTTTTGCAAGAAGAGAAAGAAAGTTGTCCAAAACAGCTTGCAATCGAATGTTCATCTGAATAGAAAAGGCAGGAGAGTGGTCAGGTACTGTTTTCTCTCAGTTGGCAAGCTGCGCACACAATCGCAGTGTTGTACAGCTTGTTTCATCACCTTTGCGAAGTTGCCGCTCTCTCCGGCTCCCGGAGACGAAGAAGCTGCTTCTTCGCGCAAAG
Organism: Melozone crissalis; assembly: GCF_028551555.1. Taxonomy (NCBI): domain Eukaryota; kingdom Metazoa; phylum Chordata; class Aves; order Passeriformes; family Passerellidae; genus Melozone; species Melozone crissalis. The sequence continues at coordinate 157,098 of NW_026536206.1, forward strand.
ACGATTCTGCCGCTCACAGTGCTCTGCGGTGTGCGCCTTCTGCCGAAAGAGCCCCGGGAGCTGTGCTTAGCTCTGAGAGGCACCGTACATGCTTCTTTAGCCTCTCTTCTCGTCTACATCTTAGCAAAAAGCTTTTCCACTCTGTCTGGCAAGGAGAAACTGTGCCAGCACAGAAAACATCTCCCATCGTGTTCTAGAGGCTGCACGGAGGTCTGCCGAGTGTTTTGCAAGAAGGAGAAAGAAAGTGTCCAAAACAGCTTGCAATCGAATATTCATCTGAATAGAAAACGCAGGAGAGTGGTCAGGTACTGTTTTCTCTCAGTTGGCAGGCTGCGCACACAATCGCAGTGTTGTACAGCTTGTTTCATCACCTTTGCGAAGTTGCCGCTCTCTCCGGCTCCCGGAGACGAAGAAGCTGCTTCTTCGCGCAAAGACGATTCTGCCGCTCACAGTGCTCTGCGGTGTGCGCCTTCTGCCGAAAGAGCCCCGGGAGCTGTGCTTAGCTCTGAGAGGCACCGTACATGCTTCTTTAGCCTCTCTTCTCGTCTACATCTTAGCAAAAGCTTTTCCACTCTGTCTGGCAAGGAGAAACTGTGCCAGCACAGAAAACATCTCCCATCGTGTTCTAGAGGCTGCACGGAGGTCTGCCGACTGTTTTGCAAGAAGAGAAAGAAAGTTGTCCAAAACAGCTTGCAATCGAATGTTCATGTGATTAGAAAAGGCAGGAGAGTGGTCAGGTACTGTTTTCTCTAAGTTGGCAAGCTGCGCACACAATCGCAGTGTTGTACAGCTTGTTTCATCACCTTTGCGAAGTTGCCGCTCTCTCCGGCTCCCGGAGACGAAGAAGCTGCTTCTTCGCGCAAAGACGATTCTGCCGCTCACAGTGCTCTGCTGTGTGCGCCTTCTGCGAAAGAGGCCGGGAGCGGTGCTTAGCTCTGCAGAGCACCGTACCTTCGTCTTTAGCCTCTCTTCTCGTCTACATCTTAGCAAAAAGCTTTTCCACTCTGTCTGGCAAGGAGAAACTGTGCCAGCCCAGAAAACATCTCCCATTGTGTTCTAGAGGCTGCACGGAGGTCTGCCGAGTGTTTTGCAAGAAGAGAAAGAAAGTTGTCCAAAACAGCTTGCAATCGAATGTTCATGTGATTACATAAGGCAGGAGAGTGGTCAGGTACTGTTTTCTCTAATTTGGCATGCTGCGCACACAATCGCAGTGTTGTACAGCTTGTTTCATCACCTTTGCGAAGTTGCCGCTCTCTCCGGCTCCCTGGAGACGAAGAAGCTGCTTCTTCGCGCAAAGACGATTCTGCCGCTCACAGTGCTCTGCGGTGTGCGCCTTCTGCCGAAAGAGGTCCGGGAGCTGTGCTTAGCTCTGAGAAGCACCATACGTGCTTCTTTAGCCTCTCTTCTCGTCTACATCTTAGCAAAAAGCTTTTCCACTCTGTCTGGCAAGGAGAAACTGTGCCAGCACAGAAAACATCTCCCATCGTGTTCTAGAGGCTGCACGGAGGTCTGCCGAGTGTTTTGCAAGAAGAGAAAGAAAGTTGTCCAAAACAGCTTGCAATCGAATGTTTCACGTGAATAGAAAAGGCAGGAGAGTGGTCAGGTACTGTTTTCTCTCAGTTGGCAAGCTGCGCACACAATCGCAGGTGTGTTGTACAGCTTGTTTCATCACCTTTGCCAAGTTGCCGCTCTCTCCGGCTCCCGGAGACGAAGAAGCTGCTTCTTCGCGCAAAGACGATTCTGCCGCTCACAGTGCTCTGCGGTGTGCGCCTTCTGCCGAAAGAGGTCCCGGGAGCGGTGCTTAGCTCTGCAGAGCACCGTACCTTCGTCTTTAGCCTCTCTTCTCGTCTACATCTTAGCAAAAGCTTTTCACTCTGTCTGGCAAGGAGAAACTGTGCCAGCACAAAAAACATCTCCCATCGTGTTCTAGAGGCTGCACGCAGGTCTGCCGAGTGTTTTGCAAGAAGAGAAAGAAAGTTGTCCAAAACAGCTTGCAATCGAATGTTCATGTGAATAGAAAAGGCAGGAGAGTGGTCAGGTACTGTTTTCTCTCAGTTGGCACGCTGCGCACACAATCGCAGTGTTTGTACAGCTTGTTTCATCACCTTTGCGAAGTTTGCCGCTCTCTCCGGCTCCCGGAGACGAAGAAGCTGCTTCTTCGCGCAAAGACGATTCTGCCGCTCACAGTGCTCTGCGGTGTGCGCCTTCTGCCGAAAGAGCCCCGGGAGCTGTTCTTAGCTCTGAGAGGCACCGTACATGCTTCTTTAGCCTCTCTTCTCGTCTACATCTTAGCAAAAAAGCTTTTCCACTCTGTCTGGCAAGGAGAAACTGTGCCAGCACAGAAAACATCTCCCATCGTGTTCTAGAGGCTGCACGGAGGTCTGCCGAGTGTTTTGCAAGAAGAGAAAGAAAGTTGTCCAAAACAGCTTGCAATCGAATGTTCATCTGAATAGAAAAGGCAGGAGAGTGGTCAGGTACTGTTTTCTCTCAGTTGGCAGGCTGCGCACACAATCGCAGTGTTGTACAGCTTGTTTCATCACCTTTGCGAAGTTGCCGCTCTCTCCGGCTCCCGGAGACGAAGAAGCTGCTTCTTCGCGCAAAGACGATTCTGCCGCTCACAGTGCTCTGCGGTGTGCGCCTTCTGCCGAAAGAGCCCCGGGAGCTGTGCTTAGCTCTGAGAAGCACCTTACGTGCTTCTTTAGCCTCTCTTCTCGTCTACATCTTAGCAAAAAGTTTTTCCACTCTGTCTGGCAAGGAGAAACTGTGCCAGCACAGAAAACATCTCCCATCGTGTTCTAGAGGCTGCACGCAGGTCTGCCGAGTGTTTTGCAAGAAGAGAAAGAAAGTTGTCCAAAACAGCTTGCAATCGAATGTTCATGTGAATAGAAAAGGCAGGAGAGTGGTCAGGTACTGTTTTCTCTCAGTTGGCAAGCTGCGCACACAATCGCAGTGTTGTACAGCTTGTTTCATCACCTTTGCGAAGTTGCCGCTCTCTCCGGCTCCCGGAGACGAAGAAGCTGCTTCTTCGCGCAAAGACGATTCTGCCGCTCACAGTGCTCTGCGGGGGTGTGCGCCCTTCTGCCGAAAGAGCCCCGGGGAGCTGTGCTTAGCTCTGAGAAGCACCATACGTGCTTCTTTAGCCTCTCTTCTCGTCTACATCTTAGCAAAAAGCTTTTCCACTCTGTCTGGCAAGGAGAAACTGTGCCAGCACAGAAAACATCTCCCATCGTGTTTTAGAGGCTGCAAGGAGGTCTGCCGAGTTGTTTTGCAAGAAGAGAAAGAAAGTTGTCCAAAACAGCTTGCAATCGAATGTTCATCTGAATAGAAAAGGCAGGAGAGTGGTCAGGTACTGTTTTTCTCTCAGTTGCAAGCTGCGCACACAATCGCAGTGTTGTACAGCTTGTTTCATCACCTTTGCGAAGTTGCCGCTCTCTCCGGCTCCCGGAGACGAAGAAGCTGCTTCTTCGCGCAAAGACGATTCTGCCGCTCACAGTGCTCTGCTGTGTGCGCCTTCTGCCGAAAGAGGCCCGGGAGCGGTGCTTAGCTCTGCAGAGCACCGTACCTTCGTCTTTACGCCTCTCTTCTCGTCTACATCTTAGCAAAAAGCTTTTCCACTCTGTCTGGCAAGGAGAAACTGTGCCAGCCCAGAAAACATCTCCCATTGTGTTCTAGAGGCTGCACGGAGGTCTGCCGATGTGTTTTGCAAGAAGAGAAAGAAAGTTGTCCAAAACAGCTTGCAATCGAATGTTCATCTGATAGAAAAGGCAGGAGAGTGGTCAGGTACTGTTTTCTCTCAGTTGGCACGCTGCGAACACAATCGCAGTGTTGTACAGCTTGGTTTCATCACCTTTGCGAAGTTGCCGCTCTCTCCGGCTCCCGGAGACGAAGAAGCTGCTTCTTCGCGCAAAGACGATTCTGCCGCTCACAGTGCTCTGCGGTGTGCGCCTTCTGCCGAAAGAGCGCCGGGAGCGGTGCTTAGCTCTGCAGAGCACCGTACCTTCGTCTTTAGCCTCTCTTCTCATCTACATCTTAGCAAAAGCTTTTCCACTCTGTCTGGCAAGGAGAAACTGTGCCAGCACAAAAAACATCTCCCATCGTGTTCTAGAGGCTGCACGCAGGTCTGCCGGAGTGTTTGCAAGAAGAGAAAGAAAGTTGTCCAAAACAGCTTGCAATCGAAATGTTCATGTGAATAGAAAAGGCAGGAGAGTGGTCAGGTACTGTTTTCTCTCAGTTGGCACGCTGCGCACACAATCGCAGTGTTGTTACAGCCTTGTTTCATCACCTTTGCCAAGTTGCCGCTCTCTCCGGCTCCCGGAGACGATGAAGCTGCTTCTTCGCGCAAAGACGATTCTGCCGCTCACAGTGCTCTGCGGTGTGCGCCTTCTGCCGAAAGAGGTCCGGGAGCTGTGCTTAGCTCTGAGAGGCACCGTACAAGCTTCCTTTAGCCTCTCTTCTCGTCTACATCTTAGCAAAAAGCTTTTCCACTCTGTCTGGCAAGGAGAAACTGTCGCCAGCCACAGAAAACATCTCCCATCGTGTTCTAGAGGCTGCACGGAGGTCTGCCGAGTGTTTTGCAAGAAGAGAAGAAAGTTTGTCCAAAACAGCTTGCAATCGAATGTTCATCTGAATAGAAAAGGCAGGAGAGTGGTCAGGTACTGTTTTCTCTCACTTGGCAAGCTGCGCACACAATCGGCAGTGTTGTACAGCTTGTTTCATCACTTTGCCAAGTTGCGCGCTGCTCTCCGGCTCCCGGAGACGAAGAAGCTGCTTTCTTCGCGCAAAGACGATTCTGCCGCTCACAGTGCTCTGCTGTGTGCGCCTTCTGCCGAAAGATCCCCGGATGCGGTGCTTAGCTCTGCAGAGCACCGTACCTTCGTCTTTAGCCTCTCTTCTCGTCTACATCTTAGCAAAAAGCTTTTCCACTCTGTCTGGCAAGGAGAAACTGTGCCAGCCCAGAAAACATCTCCCATCGTGTTCTAGAGGCTGCACGGAGGTCTGCCGAGTGTTTTGCATGAAGAGAAAGAAAGTTGTCCAAAAACAGCTTGCAATCGAATGTTCATGTGAATAGAAAAGGCAGGAGAGTGGTCAGGTACTGTTTTCTCTCAGTTGCAGGCTGCGCACACAATCGCAGTGTTGTACAGCTTGTTTCATCACCTTGCGAAGTTGCCGCTCTCTCCGGCTCCCGGAGACGAAGAAGCTGCTTCTTCGCGCAAAGACGATTCTGCCGCTCCACAGTGCTCTGCGGTGGTGCGCCTTCTGCCGAAAGAGCCCCGGGAGCTGTGCTTAGCTCTGAGAAGCACCTTACGTGCTTCTTTAGCCTCTCTTCTCGTTCTACATCTTAGCAAAAAGTTTTTCCACTCTGTCTGGCAAGGAGAAACTGTGCCAGCACAGAAAACATCTCCCATCGTGTTCTAGAGGCTGCAACGCAGGTCTGCCGAGTGTTTTGCAAGAAGAGAAAGAAAGTTGTCCAAAACAGCTTGCAATCGAATGTCATGTGAATAGAAAAGGCAGGAGAGTGGTCAGGTACTGTTTTCTCTCAGTTGGCAAGCTGCGCACACAATCGCAGTGTTGTACAGCTTGTTTCATCACCTTTGCGAAGTTGCCGCTCTCTCCGGCTCCCGGAGACGAAGATGCTGCTTCTTCGCGCAAGACGATTCTGCCGCTCACAGTGCTCTGCTGTGTGCGCCTTCTGCCGAAAGAGGCCCGGGGAGCGGTGCTTTGCTCTGCAGAGCACCGTACCTTCGTCTTTAGCCTCTCTCTCGTCTACATCTTAGCAA